>NC_092737.1:35931099-36129913 GCF_047496885.1 Scyliorhinus torazame
CTAACCCCGTGCTGTACCTGTCCTGGGAGTGTTTGATGAGGTCAGTGTAGAGGGAGCTTTACTCAGTATCTAACCCCGTGCTGTACCTGTCCTGGGAGTGTTTGATGTGGACAGTGTAGAGGGAGATTTACTCTGTATCTAACCCCGTGCTGTACCTGTCCTGGGAGTGTTTGATGGGGACAGTGTAGAGGGAGCTTTACTCTGTATCTAACCCCGTGCTGTATCTGTCCTGGGAGTGTTTGATGGGGACAGTGTAGAGGGAGCTTTATTCTGTATCTAACCCCGTGCTGTACCTGTCCTGGGAGTGTTTGATGGGGACAGTGTAGAGGGAGCGTTACTCTGTATCTAACCCCGTGCTGTACCTGTCCTGGGAGTGTTTGATGGGGACAGTGTAGAGGGAGCTTTACTCAGTATCTAACCCCGTGCTGTACCTGTCCTGGGAGTGTTTGATGCGGACAGTGTAGAGGGAGCGTTACTCTGTATCTAACCCCGTGCTGTACCTGTCCTGGGAGTGTTTGACGGGGACAGTGCAGAGGGAGCGTTACTCTGTATCTAACCCCGTGCTGTATCTGTCCTGGGAGTGTTTGATGAGGACAGTGTAGAGGGAGCTTTACTCTGTATCTAACCCCATGCTGTACCTGTCCTGGGAGTGTTTGATGGGGACAGTGTAGAGGGAGCTTTACTCTGTATCTAACCCCATGCTGTACCTGTCCTGGGAGTGTTTGATGGGGACAGTGTAGAGGGAGCTTTACTCTGTATCTAACCCCGTGCTGTACCTGTCCTGGGAGTGTTTGATGGGGTCAGTGTAGTGGGAGCTTTACTCAGTATCTAACCCCGTGCTGTACCTGTCATGGGAGTGTTTGATGTGGACAGTGTAGAGGGAGATTTACTCTGTATCTAACCCCGTGCTGTACCTGTCCAGGGAGTGTTTGATGGGGACAGTGTAGAGGGAGCTTTACTCAGTATCTAACCCCGTGCTGTACCTGTCCTGGGAGTGTTTGATGTGGACAGTGTAGAGGGAGATTTACTCTGTATCTAACCCCGTGCTGTACCTGTCCTGGGAGTGTTTGATGGGGACAGTGTAGAGGGAGCTTTACTCAGTATCTAACCCCGTGCTGTACCTGTCCTGGGAGTGTTTGATGGGGACAGTGTAGAGGGAGCTTTACTCTGTATCTAACCCCGTGCTGTACCTGTCCTGGGAGTGTTTGATGGGGACAGTGTAGAGGGAGCTTTACTCTGTATCTAACCCAGTGCTGTACCTGTCCTGGGAGTGTTTGATGGGGACAGTGTAGAGAGAGCTTTACTCTGTATCTAACCCCGTGCTGTACCTGTCCTGGGAATGTTTGATGGGGACAGTGTAGAGGGAGCTTTACTCTGTATCTAACCCTGTGCTGTACCTGTCCTGGGAGTGTTTGATGGGGACAGTGTAGAGGGAGCTTTACTCTGTATCTATCCCTGTGCTGTACCTGTCCTGGGAGTGTTTGATGGGACAGTGTAGAGGGAGCTTTACTCTGTATCTAAACCCGTGCTGTACCTGTCCTGGGAGCGTTTGATGGGGACAGTGTAGAGGGAGCATTACTCTGTATCTACCCCTGTGCTGTACCTGTCCTGAGAGTGTTTGATGGGGACAGTGTCGAGGGAGCTTTACTCTGTATCTAACCCCATGCTGTACCTGTCCTGAGAGTGTTTGATGGGGCAGTGTAGAGGGAGCTTTACTCTGTATCTAACCCCATGCTGTACCTGTCCTGGGAGTGTTTGATGGGGACAGTGCAGAGGGAGCTTTACTCTTTATCTAACCCCGTGCTGTACCTGTCCTGGGAGTGTTTGATGGGGACAGTGTAGAGGGAGCTTTACTCTGTATCTAACCCCGTGCCGTCCCTGTCCTGGGAGTGTTTAATGAGGACAGTGTAGAGGGAGCTTTACTCAGTATCTAACCCCGTGCTGTACCTGTCCTGGGAGTGTTTGATGTGGACAGTGTAGAGGGAGATTTACTCTGTATCTAACCCCGTGCTGTACCTGTCCTGGGAGTGTTTGATGGGGACAGTGTAGAGGGAGCTTTACTCTGTATCTAACCCCGTGCTGTATCTGTCCTGGGAGTGTTTGATGGGGACAGTGTAGAGGGAGCGTTACTCTGTATCTAACCCCGTGCTGTACCTGTCCTGGGAGTGTTTGATGGGGACAGTGTAGAGGGAGCGCTACTCTGTATCTAACTCCGTGCTGTACCTGTCCTAGGAGTGTTTGACGGGGACAGTGTAGAGGGAGCGTTACTCTGTATCTAACCCCGTGCTGTGCCTGTCCTGGGAGTGTTTGATGAGGACAGTGTAGAGGGAGCTTTACTCTGTATCTTACCCCGTGCTGTACCTGTCCTGGGAGTGTTTGATGGGGTCAGTGTAGAGGGAGCTTTACTCAGTATCTAACCCCGTGCTGTACCTGTCCTGTGAGTGTTTAATGGGGACAGTGTAGAAGGAGCTTTACTCAGTATGTAACCCCGTGCTGTACCTGTCCTGGGAGTGTTTGATGTGGACAGTGTAGAGGGAGATTTACTCTGTATCTAACCCCGTGCTGTACCTGTCCTGGGAGTGTTTGATGGGGACAGTGTAGAGGGAGCTTTACTCAGTATCTAACCCCGTGCTGTACCTGTCCTGGGAGTGTTTGATGTGGACAGTGTAGAGGGAGATTTACTCTGTATCTAACCCCGTGCTGTACCTGTCCTGTGAGTGTTTGATGGGGACAGTGGAGAAGGAGCTTTACTCAGTATGTAACCCCGTGCTGTACCTGTCCTGGGAGTGTTTGATGTGGACAGTGTAGAGGGAGATTTACTCTGTATCTAACCCCGTGCTGTACCTGTCCTGGGAGTGTTTGATGGGGACAGTGTAGAGGGAGCTTTACTCAGTATCTAACCCCGTGCTGTACCTGTCCTGGGAGTGTTTGATGGGGACAGTGTAGAGGGAGCTTTACTCTGTATCTAACCCCGTGCTGTACCTGTCCTGGGAGTGTTTGATGGGGACAGTGTAGAGGGAGCGTTACTCTGTATCTAACCCCGTGCTGTACCTGTCCTGGGAGTGTTTGACGGGGACAGTGTAGAGGGAGCGTTACTCTGTATCTAACCCCGTGCTGTACCTGTCCTGGGAGTGTTTGATGAGGACAGTGTAGAGGGAGCTTTACTCTGTATCTAACCCCATGCTGTACCTGTCCTGGGAGTGTTTGATGGGGACAGTGTAGAGGGAGCTTTACTCTGTATCTAACCCCGTGCTGTACCTGTCCTGGGAGTGTCTGATGGGGTCAGTGTAGAGGGAGCTTTACTCAGTATCTAACCCCGTGCTGTACCTGTCATGGGAGTGTTTGATGTGGACAGTGTAGAGGGAGCTTTACTCTGTATCTAACCCAGTGCTGTACCTGTCCTGGGAGTGTTTGATGGGGACAGTGTAGAGGGAGCTTTACTCTGTATCTAACCCCGTGCTGTACCTGTCCTGAGAGTGTTTGATGGGGACAGTATAGAAGGAGCTTTACTCTGTATCTAACCCCGTGCTGTACCTGTCCTGGGAGTGTTTGATGGGGACAGTGTAGAGGGAGCTTTACTCTGTATCTAACCCTGTGCTGTACCTGTCCTGTGAGTGTTTGATGGGGACTGTGTAGAGGGAGCTTTACTCAGTATCTAACCCCGTGCTGTACCTGTCCTGCGAGTGTTTGATGGAGACAGTGTAGAGGGAGCTTTACTCTGTATCTAACCCCGTGCTGTATCTGTCCTGGGAGTGTTTGATGGGGACAGTGTAGAGGGAGCTTTATTCTGTATCTAACCCCGTGCTGTACCTGTCCTGGGAGTGTTTGATGGGGACAGTGTAGAGGGAGCGTTACTCTGTATCTAACCCCGTGCTGTACCTGTCCTGGGAGTGTTTGATGGGGACAGTGTAGAGGGAGCTTTACTCAGTATCTAACCCCGTGCTGTACCTGTCCTGGGAGTGTTTGATGGGGACAGTGTAGAGGGAGCGTTACTCTGTATCTAACCCCGTGCTGTACCTGTCCTGGGAGTGTTTGACGGGGACAGTGTAGAGGGAGCGTTACTCTGTATCTAACCCCGTGCTGTACCTGTCCTGGGAGTGTTTGATGAGGACCGTGTAGAGGGAGCTTTACTTTGTATCTAACCCCATGCTGTACCTGTCCTGGGAGTGTTTGATGGGGACAGTGTAGAGGGAGCTTTACTCTGTATCTAACCCCGTGCTGTACCTGTCCTGGGAGTGTTTGATGGGGTCAGTGTAGAGGGAGCTTTACTCAGTATCTAACCCCGTGCTGTACCTGTCATGGGAGTGTTTGATGTGGACAGTGTAGAGGGAGATTTACTCTGTATCTAACCCCGTGCTGTACCTGTCCTGGGAGTGTTTGATGGGGACAGTGTAGAGGGAGCTTTACTCTGTATCTAACCCCGTGCTGTATCTGTCCTGGGAGTGTTTGATGGGGACAGTGTAGAGGGAGCGTTACTCTGTATCTAACCCCGTGCTGTACCTGTCCTGGGAGTGTTTGATGGGGACAGTGTAGAGGGAGCGCTACTCTGTATCTAACTCCGTGCTGTACCTGTCCTAGGAGTGTTTGACGGGGACAGTGTAGAGGGAGCGTTACTCTGTATCTAACCCCGTGCTGTGCCTGTCCTGGGAGTGTTTGATGAGGACAGTGTAGAGGGAGCTTTACTCTGTATCTTACCCCGTGCTGTACCTGTCCTGGGAGTGTTTGATGGGGTCAGTGTAGAGGGAGCTTTACTCAGTATCTAACCCCGTGCTGTACCTGTCCTGTGAGTGTTTAATGGGGACAGTGTAGAAGGAGCTTTACTCAGTATGTAACCCCGTGCTGTACCTGTCCTGGGAGTGTTTGATGTGGACAGTGTAGAGGGAGATTTACTCTGTATCTAACCCCGTGCTGTACCTGTCCTGGGAGTGTTTGATGGGGACAGTGTAGAGGGAGCTTTACTCAGTATCTAACCCCGTGCTGTACCTGTCCTGGGAGTGTTTGATGTGGACAGTGTAGAGGGAGATTTACTCTGTATCTAACCCCGTGCTGTACCTGTCCTGTGAGTGTTTGATGGGGACAGTGGAGAAGGAGCTTTACTCAGTATGTAACCCCGTGCTGTACCTGTCCTGGGAGTGTTTGATGGGGACAGTGTAGAGGGAGCTTTACTCAGTATCTAACCCCGTGCTGTACCTGTCCTGGGAGTGTTTGATGGGGACAGTGTAGAGGGAGCTTTACTCTGTATCTAACCCCGTGCTGTACCTGTCCTGGGAGTGTTTGATGGGGACAGTGTAGAGGGAGCGTTACTCTGTATCTAACCCCGTGCTGTACCTGTCCTGGGAGTGTTTGACGGGGACAGTGTAGAGGGAGCGTTACTCTGTATCTAACCCCGTGCTGTACCTGTCCTGGGAGTGTTTGATGAGGACAGTGTAGAGGGAGCTTTACTCTGTATCTAACCCCATGCTGTACCTGTCCTGGGAGTGTTTGATGGGGACAGTGTAGAGGGAGCTTTACTCTGTATCTAACCCCGCGCTGTACCTGTCCTGGGAGTGTCTGATGGGGTCAGTGTAGAGGGAGCTTTACTCAGTATCTAACCCCGTGCTGTACCTGTCATGGGAGTGTTTGATGTGGACAGTGTAGAGGGAGCTTTACTCTGTATCTAACCCAGTGCTGTACCTGTCCTGGGAGTGTTTGATGGGGACAGTGTAGAGGGAGCTTTACTCTGTATCTAACCCCGTGCTGTACCTGTCCTGAGAGTGTTTGATGGGGACAGTATAGAAGGAGCTTTACTCTGTATCTAACCCCGTGCTGTACCTGTCCTGGGAGTGTTTGATGGGGACAGTGTAGAGGGAGCTTTACTCTGTATCTAACCCTGTGCTGTACCTGTCCTGTGAGTGTTTGATGGGGACTGTGTAGAGGGAGCTTTACTCAGTATCTAACCCCGTGCTGTACCTGTCCTGCGAGTGTTTGATGGAGACAGTGTAGAGGGAGCTTTACTCTGTATCTAACCCCGTGCTGTATCTGTCCTGGGAGTGTTTGATGGGGACAGTGTAGAGGGAGCTTTATTCTGTATCTAACCCCGTGCTGTACCTGTCCTGGGAGTGTTTGATGGGGACAGTGTAGAGGGAGCGTTACTCTGTATCTAACCCCGTGCTGTACCTGTCCTGGGAGTGTTTGATGGGGACAGTGTAGAGGGAGCTTTACTCAGTATCTAACCCCGTGCTGTACCTGTCCTGGGAGTGTTTGATGGGGACAGTGTAGAGGGAGCGTTACTCTGTATCTAACCCCGTGCTGTACCTGTCCTGGGAGTGTTTGACGGGGACAGTGTAGAGGGAGCGTTACTCTGTATCTAACCCCGTGCTGTACCTGTCCTGGGAGTGTTTGATGAGGACCGTGTAGAGGGAGCTTTACTTTGTATCTAACCCCATGCTGTACCTGTCCTGGGAGTGTTTGATGGGGACAGTGTAGAGGGAGCTTTACTCTGTATCTAACCCCGTGCTGTACCTGTCCTGGGAGTGTTTGATGGGGTCAGTGTCGAGGGAGCTTTACTCAGTATCTAACCCCGTGCTGTACCTGTCATGGGAGTGTTTGATGTGGACAGTGTAGAGGGAGATTTACTCTGTATCTAACCCCGTGCTGTACCTGTCCTGTGAGTGTTTGATGGGGACAGTGTAGAGGGAGCTTTACTCAGTATCTAACCCCGTGCTCTACCTGTCCTGGGAGTGTTTGATGTGGACAGTGTAGAGGGAGATTTACTCTGTATCTAACCCCGTGCTGTACCTGTCCTGGGAGTGTTTGATGGGGACAGTGTAGAGGGAGCTTTACTCAGTATCTAACCCCGTGCTGTACCTGTCCTGGGAGTGTTTGATGGGGACAGTGTAGAGGGAGCTTTACTCTGTATCTAACCCCGTGCTGTACCTGTCCTGGGAGTGTTTGATGGGGACAGTGTAGAGGGAGCTTTACTCTGTATCTAACCCAGTGCTGTACCTGTCCTGGGAGTGTTTGATGGGGACAGTGTAGAGGGAGCTTTACTCTGTATCTAACCCCGTGCTGTACCTGTCCTGGGAATGTTTGATGGGGACAGTGTAGAGGGAGCTTTACTCTGTATCTAACCCCGTGCTGTACCTGTCCTGAGAGTGTTTGATGGGGACAGTGTAGAAGGAGCTTTACTCTGTATCTAACCCCGTGCTGTACCTGTCCTGGGAGTGTTTGATGGGGACAGTGTAGAGGGAGCTTTACTCAGTATCTAACCCCGTGCTGTACCTGTCCTGGGAGTGTTTGATGTGGACAGTGTAGAGGGAGATTTACTCTGTATCTAACCCCGTGCTGTACCTGTCCTGGGAGTGTTTGATGGGGACAGTGTAGAGGGAGCGTTACTCTGTATCTAACCCCGTGCTGTACCTGTCCTGGGAGTGTTTGATGGGGACAGTGTAGAGGGAGCTTTACTCAGTATCTAACCCAGTGCTGTATCTGTCCTGGGAGTGTTTGATGGGGACAGTGTAGAGGGAGCTTTATTCTGTATCTAACCCCGTGCTGTACCTGTCCTGGGAGTGTTTGATGGGGACAGTGTAGAGGGAGCGTTACTCTGTATCTAACCCCGTGGTGTACCTGTCCTGGGAGTGTTTGATGGGGACAGTGTAGAGGGAGCTTTACTCAGTATCTAACCCAGTGCTGTACCTGTCCTGGGAGTGTTTGATGGGGACAGTGTAGAGGGAGCGTTACTCTGTATCTAACCCCGTGCTGTACCTGTCCTGGGAGTGTTTGACGGGGACAGTGTAGAGGGAGCTTTACTCTGTATCTAACCCCATGCTGTACCTGTCCTGGGAGTGTTTGATGGGGACAGTGTAGAGGGAGCTTTACTCTGTATCTAACCCCGTGCTGTACCTGTCCTGGGAGTGTTTGATGGGGACAGTGTAGAGGGAGCTTTATTCTGTATCTAACCCCGTGCTGTACCTGTCCTGGGAGTGTTTGATGGGGACAGTGTAGAGGGAGCGTTACTCTGCATCTAACCCCGTGCTGTACCTGTCCTGGGAGTGTTTGATGGGGACAGTGTAGAGGGAGCTTTACTCAGTATCTAACCCCGTGCTGTACCTGTCCTGGGAGTGTTTGATGGGGACAGTGTAGAGGGAGCGTTACTCTGTATCTAACCCCGTGCTGTACCTGTCCTGAGAGTGTTTGATGGGGACAGTGTAGAGGGAGATTTACTCTGTATCTAACCCCGTGCTGTACCTGTCCTGGGAGTGTTTGATGGGGTCAGTGTAGTGGGAGCTTTACTCAGTATCTAACCCCGTGCTGTACCTGTCATGGGAGTGTTTGATGTGGACAGTGTAGAGGGAGATTTACTCTGTATCTAACCCCGTGCTGTACCTGTCCAGGGAGTGTTTGATGGGGACAGTGTAGAGGGAGCTTTACTCAGTATCTAACCCCGTGCTGTACCTGTCCTGGGAGTGTTTGATGGGGACAGTGTAGAGGGAGCTTTACTCAGTATCTAACCCCGTGCTGTACCTGTCCTGGGAGTGTTTGATGGGGACAGTGTAGAGGGAGCTTTACTCTGTATCTAACCCCGTGCTGTACCTGTCCTGGGAGTGTTTGATGGGGACAGTGTAGAGGGAGCTTTACTCTGTATCTAACCCAGTGCTGTACCTGTCCTGGGAGTGTTTGATGGGGACAGTGTAGAGAGAGCTTTACTCTGTATCTAACCCCGTGCTGTACCTGTCCTGGGAATATTTGATGGGGACAGTGTAGAGGGAGCTTTACTCAGTATCTAACCCCGTGCTGTACCTGTCATGGGAGTGTTTGATGTGGACAGTGTAGAGGGAGATTTACTCTGTATCTAACCCCGTGCTGTACCTGTCCTGTGAGTGTTTGATGGGGACAGTGTAGAGGGAGCTTTACTCAGTATCTAACCCCGTGCTGTACCTGTCCTGGGAGTGTTTGATGTGGACAGTGTAGAGGGAGATTTACTCTGTATCTAACCCCGTGCTGTACCTGTCCTGGGAGTGTTTGATGGGGACAGTGTAGAGGGAGCTTTACTCAGTATCTAACCCCGTGCTGTACCTGTCCTGGGAGTGTTTGATGGGGACAGTGTAGAGGGAGCGTTACTCTGTATCTAACCCCGTGCTGTACCTGTCCTGGGAGTGTTTGACGGGGACAGTGTAGAGGGAGCGTTACTCTGTATCTAACCCCGTGCTGTACCTGTCCTGGGAGTGTTTGATGAGGACCGTGTAGAGGGAGCTTTACTTTGTATCTAACCCCATGCTGTACCTGTCCTGGGAGTGTTTGATGGGGACAGTGTAGAGGGAGCTTTACTCTGTATCTAACCCCGTGCTGTACCTGTCCTGGGAGTGTTTGATGGGGTCAGTGTAGAGGGAGCTTTACTCAGTATCTAACCCCGTGCTGTACCTGTCATGGGAGTGTTTGATGTGGACAGTGTAGAGGGAGATTTACTCTGTATCTAACCCCGTGCTGTACCTGTCCTGTGAGTGTTTGATGGGGACAGTGTAGAGGGAGCTTTACTCAGTATCTAACCCCGTGCTGTACCTGTCCTGGGAGTGTTTGATGGGGACAGTGTAGAGGGAGCGTTACTCTGTATCTAACCCCGTGCTGTACCTGTCCTGGGAGTGTTTGACGGGGACAGTGTAGAGGGAGCGTTACTCTGTATCTAACCCCGTGCTGTACCTGTCCTGGGAGTGTTTGATGAGGACCGTGTAGAGGGAGCTTTACTTTGTATCTAACCCCATGCTGTACCTGTCCTGGGAGTGTTTGATGGGGACAGTGTAGAGGGAGCTTTACTCTGTATCTAACCCCGTGCTGTACCTGTCCTGGGAGTGTTTGATGGGGTCAGTGTAGAGGGAGCTTTACTCAGTATCTAACCCCGTGCTGTACCTGTCATGGGAGTGTTTGATGTGGACAGTGTAGAGGGAGATTTACTCTGTATCTAACCCCGTGCTGTACCTGTCCTGTGAGTGTTTGATGGGGACAGTGTAGAGGGAGCTTTACTCAGTATCTAACCCCGTGCTCTACCTGTCCTGGGAGTGTTTGATGTGGACAGTGTAGAGGGAGATTTACTCTGTATCTAACCCCGTGCTGTACCTGTCCTGGGAGTGTTTGATGGGGACAGTGTAGAGGGAGCTTTACTCAGTATCTAACCCCGTGCTGTACCTGTCCTGGGAGTGTTTGATGGGGACAGTGTAGAGGGAGCTTTACTCTGTATCTAACCCCGTGCTGTACCTGTCCTGGGAGTGTTTGATGGGGACAGTGTAGAGGGAGCTTTACTCTGTATCTAACCCAGTGCTGTACCTGTCCTGGGAGTGTTTGATGGGGACAGTGTAGAGGGAGCTTTACTCTGTATCTAACCCCGTGCTGTGCCTGTCCTGGGAGTGTTTGATGAGGACAGTGTAGAGGGAGCTTTACTCTGTATCTTACCCCGTGCTGTACCTGTCCTGGGAGTGTTTGATGGGGTCAGTGTAGAGGGAGCTTTACTCAGTATCTAACCCCGTGCTGTACCTGTCCTGTGAGTGTTTAATGGGGACAGTGTAGAAGGAGCTTTACTCAGTATGTAACCCCGTGCTGTACCTGTCCTGGGAGTGTTTGATGTGGACAGTGTAGAGGGAGATTTACTCTGTATCTAACCCCGTGCTGTACCTGTCCTGGGAGTGTTTGATGGGGACAGTGTAGAGGGAGCTTTACTCAGTATCTAACCCCGTGCTGTACCTGTCCTGGGAGTGTTTGATGTGGACAGTGTAGAGGGAGATTTACTCTGTATCTAACCCCGTGCTGTACCTGTCCTGTGAGTGTTTGATGGGGACAGTGGAGAAGGAGCTTTACTCAGTATGTAACCCCGTGCTGTACCTGTCCTGGGAGTGTTTGATGTGGACAGTGTAGAGGGAGATTTACTCTGTATCTAACCCCGTGCTGTACCTGTCCTGGGAGTGTTTGATGGGGACAGTGTAGAGGGAGCTTTACTCAGTATCTAACCCCGTGCTGTACCTGTCCTGGGAGTGTTTGATGGGGACAGTGTAGAGGGAGCTTTACTCTGTATCTAACCCCGTGCTGTACCTGTCCTGGGAGTGTTTGATGGGGACAGTGTAGAGGGAGCGTTACTCTGTATCTAACCCCGTGCTGTACCTGTCCTGGGAGTGTTTGACGGGGACAGTGTAGAGGGAGCGTTACTCTGTATCTAACCCCGTGCTGTACCTGTCCTGGGAGTGTTTGATGAGGACAGTGTAGAGGGAGCTTTACTCTGTATCTAACCCCATGCTGTACCTGTCCTGGGAGTGTTTGATGGGGACAGTGTAGAGGGAGCTTTACTCTGTATCTAACCCCGTGCTGTACCTGTCCTGGGAGTGTCTGATGGGGTCAGTGTAGAGGGAGCTTTACTCAGTATCTAACCCCGTGCTGTACCTGTCATGGGAGTGTTTGATGTGGACAGTGTAGAGGGAGCTTTACTCTGTATCTAACCCAGTGCTGTACCTGTCCTGGGAGTGTTTGATGGGGACAGTGTAGAGGGAGCTTTACTCTGTATCTAACCCCGTGCTGTACCTGTCCTGAGAGTGTTTGATGGGGACAGTATAGAAGGAGCTTTACTCTGTATCTAACCCCGTGCTGTACCTGTCCTGGGAGTGTTTGATGGGGACAGTGTAGAGGGAGCTTTACTCTGTATCTAACCCTGTGCTGTACCTGTCCTGTGAGTGTTTGATGGGGACTGTGTAGAGGGAGCTTTACTCAGTATCTAACCCCGTGCTGTACCTGTCCTGCGAGTGTTTGATGGAGACAGTGTAGAGGGAGCTTTACTCTGTATCTAACCCCGTGCTGTATCTGTCCTGGGAGTGTTTGATGGGGACAGTGTAGAGGGAGCTTTATTCTGTATCTAACCCCGTGCTGTACCTGTCCTGGGAGTGTTTGATGGGGACAGTGTAGAGGGAGCGTTACTCTGTATCTAACCCCGTGCTGTACCTGTCCTGGGAGTGTTTGATGGGGACAGTGTAGAGGGAGCTTTACTCAGTATCTAACCCCGTGCTGTACCTGTCCTGGGAGTGTTTGATGGGGACAGTGTAGAGGGAGCGTTACTCTGTATCTAACCCCGTGCTGTACCTGTCCTGGGAGTGTTTGACGGGGACAGTGTAGAGGGAGCGTTACTCTGTATCTAACCCCGTGCTGTACCTGTCCTGGGAGTGTTTGATGAGGACCGTGTAGAGGGAGCTTTACTTTGTATCTAACCCCATGCTGTACCTGTCCTGGGAGTGTTTGATGGGGACAGTGTAGAGGGAGCTTTACTCTGTATCTAACCCCGTGCTGTACCTGTCCTGGGAGTGTTTGATGGGGTCAGTGTAGAGGGAGCTTTACTCAGTATCTAACCCCGTGCTGTACCTGTCATGGGAGTGTTTGATGTGGACAGTGTAGAGGGAGATTTACTCTGTATCTAACCCCGTGCTGTACCTGTCCTGTGAGTGTTTGATGGGGACAGTGTAGAGGGAGCTTTACTCAGTATCTAACCCCGTGCTCTACCTGTCCTGGGAGTGTTTGATGTGGACAGTGTAGAGGGAGATTTACTCTGTATCTAACCCCGTGCTGTACCTGTCCTGGGAGTGTTTGATGGGGACAGTGTAGAGGGAGCTTTACTCAGTATCTAACCCCGTGCTGTACCTGTCCTGGGAGTGTTTGATGGGGACAGTGTAGAGGGAGCTTTACTCTGTATCTAACCCCGTGCTGTACCTGTCCTGGGAGTGTTTGATGGGGACAGTGTAGAGGGAGCTTTACTCTGTATCTAACCCAGTGCTGTACCTGTCCTGGGAGTGTTTGATGGGGACAGTGTAGAGGGAGCTTTACTCTGTATCTAACCCCGTGCTGTACCTGTCCTGGGAATGTTTGATGGGGACAGTGTAGAGGGAGCTTTACTCTGTATCTAACCCCGTGCTGTACCTGTCCTGAGAGTGTTTGATGGGGACAGTGTAGAAGGAGCTTTACTCTGTATCTAACCCCGTGCTGTACCTGTCCTGGGAGTGTTTGATGGGGACAGTGTAGAGGGAGCTTTACTCAGTATCTAACCCCGTGCTGTACCTGTCCTGGGAGTGTTTGATGTGGACAGTGTAGAGGGAGATTTACTCTGTATCTAACCCCGTGCTGTACCTGTCCTGGGAGTGTTTGATGGGGACAGTGTAGAGGGAGCGTTACTCTGTATCTAACCCCGTGCTGTACCTGTCCTGGGAGTGTTTGATGGGGACAGTGTAGAGGGAGCTTTACTCAGTATCTAACCCAGTGCTGTATCTGTCCTGGGAGTGTTTGATGGGGACAGTGTAGAGGGAGCTTTATTCTGTATCTAACCCCGTGCTGTACCTGTCCTGGGAGTGTTTGATGGGGACAGTGTAGAGGGAGCGTTACTCTGTATCTAACCCCGTGGTGTACCTGTCCTGGGAGTGTTTGATGGGGACAGTGTAGAGGGAGCTTTACTCAGTATCTAACCCAGTGCTGTACCTGTCCTGGGAGTGTTTGATGGGGACAGTGTAGAGGGAGCGTTCCTCTGTATCTAACCCCGTGCTGTACCTGTCCTGGGAGTGTTTGACGGGGACAGTGTAGAGGGAGCTTTACTCTGTATCTAACCCCATGCTGTACCTGTCCTGGGAGTGTTTGATGGGGACAGTGTAGAGGGAGCTTTACTCTGTATCTAACCCCGTGCTGTACCTGTCCTGGGAGTGTTTGATGGGGACAGTGTAGAGGGAGCTTTATTCTGTATCTAACCCCGTGCTGTACCTGTCCTGGGAGTGTTTGATGGGGACAGTGTAGAGGGAGCGTTACTCTGCATCTAACCCCGTGCTGTACCTGTCCTGGGAGTGTTTGATGGGGACAGTGTAGAGGGAGCTTTACTCAGTATCTAACCCCGTGCTGTACCTGTCCTGGGAGTGTTTGATGGGGACAGTGTAGAGGGAGCGTTACTCTGTATCTAACCCCGTGCTGTACCTGTCCTGAGAGTGTTTGATGGGGACAGTGTAGAGGGAGATTTACTCTGTATCTAACCCCGTGCTGTACCTGTCCTGGGAGTGTTTGATGGGGTCAGTGTAGTGGGAGCTTTACTCAGTATCTAACCCCGTGCTGTACCTGTCATGGGAGTGTTTGATGTGGACAGTGTAGAGGGAGATTTACTCTGTATCTAACCCCGTGCTGTACCTGTCCAGGGAGTGTTTGATGGGGACAGTGTAGAGGGAGCTTTACTCAGTATCTAACCCCGTGCTGTACCTGTCCTGGGAGTGTTTGATGGGGACAGTGTAGAGGGAGCTTTACTCAGTATCTAACCCCGTGCTGTACCTGTCCTGGGAGTGTTTGATGGGGACAGTGTAGAGGGAGCTTTACTCTGTATCTAACCCCGTGCTGTACCTGTCCTGGGAGTGTTTGATGGGGACAGTGTAGAGGGAGCTTTACTCTGTATCTAACCCAGTGCTGTACCTGTCCTGGGAGTGTTTGATGGGGACAGTGTAGAGAGAGCTTTACTCTGTATCTAACCCCGTGCTGTACCTGTCCTGGGAATATTTGATGGGGACAGTGTAGAGGGAGCTTTACTCAGTATCTAACCCCGTGCTGTACCTGTCATGGGAGTGTTTGATGTGGACAGTGTAGAGGGAGATTTACTCTGTATCTAACCCCGTGCTGTACCTGTCCTGTGAGTGTTTGATGGGGACAGTGTAGAGGGAGCTTTACTCAGTATCTAACCCCGTGCTGTACCTGTCCTGGGAGTGTTTGATGTGGACAGTGTAGAGGGAGATTTACTCTGTATCTAACCCCGTGCTGTACCTGTCCTGGGAGTGTTTGATGGGGACAGTGTAGAGGGAGCTTTACTCAGTATCTAACCCCGTGATGTACCTGTCCTGGGAGTGTTTGATGGGGACAGTGTAGAGGGAGCTTTACTCTGTATCTAACCCCGTGCTGTACCTGTCCTGGGAGTGTTTGATGGGGACAGTGTAGAGGGAGCTTTACTCTGTATCTAACCCAGGGCTGTACCTGTCCTGGGAGTGTTTGATGGGGACAGTGTAGAGGGAGCTTTACTCTGTATCTAACCCCGTGCTGTACCTGTCCTGGGAATGTTTGATGGGGACAGTGTAGAGGGAGCTTTACTCTGTATCTAACCCCGTGCTGTACCTGTCCTGAGAGTGTTTGATGGGGACAGTGTAGAAGGAGCTTTACTCTGTATCTAACCCCGTGCTGTACCTGTCCTGGGAGTGTTTGATGGGGACAGTGTAGAGGGAGCTTTACTCAGTATCTAACCCCGTGCTGTACCTGTCCTGGGAGTGTTTGATGTGGACAGTGTAGAGGGAGATTTACTCTGTATCTAACCCCGTGCTGTACCTGTCCTGGGAGTGTTTGATGGGGACAGTGTAGAGGGAGCGTTACTCTGTATCTAACCCCGTGCTGTACCTGTCCTGGGAGTGTTTGATGGGGACAGTGTAGAGGGAGCTTTACTCAGTATCTAACCCAGTGCTGTATCTGTCCTGGGAGTGTTTGATGGGGACAGTGTAGAGGGAGCTTTATTCTGTATCTAACCCCATGCTGTACCTGTCCTGGGAGTGTTTGATGGGGACAGTGTAGAGGGAGCGTTACTCTGTATCTAACCCCGTGGTGTACCTGTCCTGGGAGTGTTTGATGGGGACAGTGTAGAGGGAGCTTTACTCAGTATCTAACCCAGTGCTGTACCTGTCCTGGGAGTGTTTGATGGGGACAGTGTAGAGGGAGCGTTACTCTGTATCTAACCCCGTGCTGTACCTGTCCTGGGAGTGTTTGACGGGGACAGTGTAGAGGGAGCTTTACTCTGTATCTAACCCCATGCTGTACCTGTCCTGGGAGTGTTTGATGGGGACAGTGTAGAGGGAGCTTTACTCTGTATCTAACCCCGTGCTGTACCTGTCCTGGGAGTGTTTGATGGGGACAGTGTAGAGGGAGCTTTATTCTGTATCTAACCCCGTGCTGTACCTTTCCTGGGAGTGTTTGATGGGGACAGTGTAGAGGGAGCGTTACTCTGCATCTAACCCCGTGCTGTACCTGTCCTGGGAGTGTTTGATGGGGACAGTGTAGAGGGAGCTTTACTCAGTATCTAACCCCGTGCTGTACCTGTCCTGGGAGTGTTTGATGGGGACAGTGTAGAGGGAGCGTTACTCTGTATCTAACCCCGTGCTGTACCTGTCCTGAGAGTGTTTGATGGGGACAGTGTAGAGGGAGATTTACTCTGTATCTAACCCCGTGCTGTACCTGTCCTGGGAGTGTTTGATGGGGTCAGTGTAGTGGGAGCTTTACTCAGTATCTAACCCCGTGCTGTACCTGTCATGGGAGTGTTTGATGTGGACAGTGTAGAGGGAGATTTACTCTGTATCTAACCCCGTGCTGTACCTGTCCAGGGAGTGTTTGATGGGGACAGTGTAGAGGGAGCTTTACTCAGTATCTAACCCCGTGCTGTACCTGTCCTGGGAGTGTTTGATGTGGACAGTGTAGAGGGAGATTTACTCTGTATCTAACCCCGTGCTGTACCTGTCCTGGGAGTGTTTGATGGGGACAGTGTAGAGGGAGCTTTACTCAGTATCTAACCCCGTGCTGTACCTGTCCTGGGAGTGTTTGATGGGGACAGTGTAGAGGGAGCTTTACTCTGTATCTAACCCCGTGCTGTACCTGTCCTGGGAGTGTTTGATGGGGACAGTGTAGAGGGAGCTTTACTCTGTATCTAACCCAGTGCTGTACCTGTCCTGGGAGTGTTTGATGGTGACAGTGTAGAGAGAGCTTTACTCTGTATCTAACCCCGTGCTGTACCTGTCCTGGGAATGTTTGATGGGGACAGTGTAGAGGGAGCTTTACTCTCTATCTAACCCCGTGCTGTACCTGTCCTGAGAGTGTTTGATGGGGACAGTGTAGAAGGAGCTTTACTCAGTATCTAACCCCGTGCTGTACCTGTCCTGGGAGTGTTTGATGGGGACAGTGTAGAGGGAGCTTTACTCTGTATCTAACCCTGTGCTGTACCTGTCCTGGGAGTGTTTGATGGGGACAGTGTAGAGGGAGCTTTACTCTGTATCTATCCCTGTGCTGTACCTGTCCTGGGAGTGTTTGATGGGACAGTGTAGAGGGAGCTTTACTCTGTATCTAAACCCGTGCTGTACCTGTCCTGGGAGCGTTTGATGGGGACAGTGTAGAGGGAGCATTACTCTGTATCTACCCCTGTGCTGTACCTGTCCTGAGAGTGTTTGATGGGGACAGTGTCGAGGGAGCTTTACTCTGTATCTAACCCCATGCTGTACCTGTCCTGAGAGTGTTTGATGGGGCAGTGTAGAGGGAGCTTTACTCTGTATCTAACCCCATGCTGTACCTGTCCTGGGAGTGTTTGATGGGGACAGTGCAGAGGGAGCTTTACTCTTTATCTAACCCCGTGCTGTACCTGTCCTGGGAGTGTTTGATGGGGACAGTGTAGAGGGAGCTTTACTCTGTATCTAACCCCGTGCCGTCCCTGTCCTGGGAGTGTTTAATGAGGACAGTGTAGAGGGAGCTTTACTCAGTATCTAACCCTGTGCTGTACCTGTCCTGGGAGTGTTTGATGTGGACAGTGTAGAGGGAGATTTGCTCTGTATCTAACCCCGTGCTGTACCTGTCCTGGGAGTGTTTGATGGGGACAGTGTAGAGGGAGCTTTACTCTGTATCTAACCCCGTGCTGTATCTGTCCTGGGAGTGTTTGATGGGGACAGTGTAGAGGGAGCGTTACTCTATATCTAACCCCGTGCTGTACCTGTCCTGGGAGTGTTTGATGGGGACAGTGTAGAGGGAGCTTTACTCAGTATCTAACCCAGTGCTGTACCTGTCCTGGGAGTGTTTGATGGGGACAGTGTAGAGGGAGCGTTACTCTGTATCTAACTCCGTGCTGTACCTGTCCTAGGAGTGTTTGACGGGGACAGTGTAGAGGGAGCGTTACTCTGTATCTAACCCCGTGCTGTACCTGTCCTGGGAGTGTTTGATGAGGACAGTGTAGAGGGAGCTTTACTCTGTATCTAACCCCGTGCTGTACCTGTCCTGGGAGTGTTTGATGGGGTCAGTGTAGAGGGAGCTTTACTCAGTATCTAACCCCGTGCTGTACCTGTCCTGTGAGTGTTTGATGGGGACAGTGTAGAAGGAGCTTTACTCAGTATGTCACCCCGTGCTGTACCTGTCCTGGGAGTGTTTGATGTGGACAGTGTAGAGGGAGATTTACTCTGTATCTAACCCCGTGCTGTACCTGTCCTGGGAGTGTTTGATGGGGACAGTGTAGAGGGAGCTTTACTCAGTATCTAACCCCGTGCTGTACCTGTCCTGGGCGTGTTTGATGTGGACAGTGTAGAGGGAGATTTACTCTGTATCTAACACCGTGCTGTACCTGTCCTGTGAGTGTTTGATGGGGACAGTGTAGAAGGAGCTTTACTCAGTATGTAACCCCGTGCTGTACCTGTCCTGGGAGTGTTTGATGTGGACAGTGTAGAGGGAGATTTACTCTGTATCTAACCCCGTGCTGTACCTGTCCTGGGAGTGTTTGATGGGGACAGTGTAGAGGGAGCTTTACTCAGTATCTAACCCCGTGCTGTACCTGTCCTGGGAGTGTTTGATGGGGACAGTGTAGAGGGAGCTTTACTCTGTATCTAACCCCGTGCTGTACCTGTCCTGGGAGTGTTTGATGGGGACAGTGTAGAGGGAGCGTTACTCTGTATCTAACCCCGTGCTGTACCTGTCCTGGGAGTGTTTGACGGGGACAGTGTAGGGGGAGCGTTACTCTGTATCTAACCCCGTGCTGTACCTGTCCTGGGAGTGTTTGATGAGGACAGTGTAGAGGGAGCTTTACTCTGTATCTAACCCCATGCTGTACCTGTCCTGGGAGTGTTTGATGGGGACAGTGTAGAGGGAGCTTTACTCTGTATCTAACCCCGTGCTGTACCTGTCCTGGGAGTGTCTGATGGGGTCAGTGTAGAGGGAGCTTTACTCAGTATCTAACCCCGTGCTGTACCTGTCATGGGAGTGTTTGATGTGGACAGTGTAGAGGGAGCTTTACTCTGTATCTAACCCAGTGCTGTACCTGTCCTGGGAGTGTTTGATGGGGACAGTGTAGAGGGAGCTTTACTCTGTATCTAACCCCGTGCTGTACCTGTCCTGAGAGTGTTTGATGGGGACAGTATAGAAGGAGCTTTACTCTGTATCTAACCCTGTGCTGTACCTGTCCTGTGAGTGTTTGATGGGGACCGTGTAGAGGGAGCTTTACTCAGTATCTAACCCCGTGCTGTACCTGTCCTGCGAGTGTTTGATGGAGACAGTGTAGAGGGAGCTTTACTCTGTATCTAACCCCGTGCTGTATCTGTCCTGGGAGTGTTTGATGGGGACAGTGTAGAGGGAGCTTTATTCTGTATCTAACCCCGTGCTGTACCTGTCCTGGGAGTGTTTGATGGGGACAGTGTAGAGGGAGCGTTACTCTGTATCTAACCCCGTGCTGTACCTGTCCTGGGAGTGTTTGATGGGGACAGTGTAGAGGGAGCTTTACTCAGTATCTAACCCCGTGCTGTACCTGTCCTGGGAGTGTTTGATGGGGACAGTGTAGAGGGAGCGTTACTCTGTATCTAACCCCGTGCTGTACCTGTCCTGGGAGTGTTTGACGGGGACAGTGTAGAGGGAGCGTTACTCTGTATCTAACCCCGTGCTGTACCTGTCCTGGGAGTGTTTGATGAGGACAGTGTAGAGGGAGCTTTACTCTGTATCTAACCCCATGCTGTACCTGTCCTGGGAGTGTTTGATGGGGACAGTGTAGAGGGAGCTTTACTCTGTATCTAACCCCGTGCTGTACCTGTCCTGGGAGTGTTTGATGGGGTCAGTGTAGAGGGAGCTTTACTCAGTATCTAACCCCGTGCTGTACCTGTCATGGGAGTGTTTGATGTGGACAGTGTAGAGGGAGATTTACTCTGTATCTAACCCCGTGCTGTACCTGTCCTGTGAGTGTTTGATGGGGACAGTGTAGAGGGAGCTTTACTCAGTATCTAACCCCGTGCTGTACCTGTCCTGGGAGTGTTTGATGTGGACAGTGTAGAGGGAGATTTACTCTGTATCTAACCCCGTGCTGTACCTGTCCTGGGAGTGTTTGATGGGGACAGTGTAGAGGGAGCTTTACTCCGTATCTAACCCCGTGCTGTACCTGTCCTGGGAGTGTTTGATGGGGACAGTGTAGAGGGAGCTTTACTCTGTATCTAACCCCGTGCTGTACCTGTCCTGGGAGTGTTTGATGGGGACAGTGTAGAGGGAGCTTTACTCTGTATCTAACCCAGTGCTGTACCTGTCCTGGGAGTGTTTGATGGGGACAGTGTAGAGGGAGCTTTACTCTGTATCTAACCCCGTGCTGTACCTGTCCTGGGAATGTTTGATGGGGACAGTGTAGAGGGAGCTTTACTCTGTATCTAACCCCGTGCTGTACCTGTCCTGAGAGTGTTTGATGGGGACAGTGTAGAAGGAGCTTTACTCTGTATCTAACCCCGTGCTGTACCTGTCCTGGGAGTGTTTGATGGGGACAGTGTAGAGGGAGCTTTACTCAGTATCTAACCCCGTGCTGTACCTGTCCTGGGAGTGTTTGATGTGGACAGTGTAGAGGGAGATTTACTCTGTATCTAACCCCGTGCTGTACCTGTCCTGGGAGTGTTTGATGGGGACAGTGTAGAGGGAGCTTTACTCTGTATCTAACCCCGTGCTGTATCTGTCCTGGGAGTGTTTGATGGGGACAGTGTAGAGGGAGCTTTATTCTGTATCTAACCCCGTGCTGTACCTGTCCTGGGAGTGTTTGATGGGGACAGTGTAGAGGGAGCGTTACTCTGTATCTAACCCCGTGCTGTACCTGTCCTGGGAATGTTTGATGGGGACAGTGTAGAGGGAGCTTTACTCTGTATCTAACCCCGTGCTGTACCTGTCCTGAGAGTGTTTGATGGGGACAGTGTAGAAGGAGCTTTACTCTGTATCTAACCCCGTGCTGTACCTGTCCTGGGAGTGTTTGATGGGGACAGTGTAGAGGGAGCTTTACTCAGTATCTAACCCCGTGCTGTACCTGTCCTGGGAGTGTTTGATGTGGACAGTGTAGAGGGAGATTTACTCTGTATCTAACCCCGTGCTGTACCTGTCCTGGGAGTGTTTGATGGGGACAGTGTAGAGGGAGCTTTACTCTGCATCTAACCCCGTGCTGTATCTGTCCTGGGAGTGTTTGATGGGGACAGTGTAGAGGGAGCTTTATTCTGTATCTAACCCCGTGCTGTACCTGTCCTGGGAGTGTTTGATGGGGACAGTGTAGAGGGAGCGTTACTCTGTATCTAACCCCGTGCTGTACCTGTCCTGGGAGTGTTTGATGGGGACAGTGTAGAGGGAGCTTTACTCTGTATCTAACCCCGTGCTGTACCTGTCCTGGGAATGTTTGATGGGGACAGTGTAGAGGGAGCTTTACTCTGTATCTAACCCCGTGCTGTACCTGTCCTGAGAGTGTTTGATGGGGACAGTGTAGCGGGAGATTTACTCTGTATCTAACCCCGTGCTGTACCTGTCCTGGGAGTGTTTGATGGGGACAGTGCAGGGGAGCTTTACTCTGTATCTACCCCTGTGCTGTACCTGTCCTGGGAGTGTTTGATGGGGACAGTGTAGAGGGAGCTTTACTCTGTATCTAACCCTGTGCTGTACCTGTCCTGAGAGTGTTTGATGGGGACAGTGTAGAGGGAGCTTTACTCTGTATCTAACCCCATGCTGTACCTGTCCTGGGAGTGTTTGATGGGGACAGTGCAGAGGGAGCTTTACTCTGTATCTAACCCCGTGCTGTACCTGTCCTGGGAGTGTTTGATGTGGACAGTGTAAAGGGAGCTTTACTCTGTCTCGAATCACGTGCTGTACCTGTCCTGGGAGTGTTTGATGGGGACAGTGTAGAGGGAGCTTTACTCTGTATCTAACCCCGTGCTGTACCTGTCCTGGGAATGTTTGACGGGGACAGTGTAGAGGGAGCTTTACTCTGTATCTAACCCCGTGCCGTCCCTGTCCATTTTATATCGGGTTTTGGCCAAATTAATCGGGAATCAGCCATTTTAGGTGGCTACACCTCTCAATCTATCCCCCCTCTCACTCTCTCTCTATCCCTCTTTTTCTCTCTCTCCCTATCCCTCTCTTTCTCTCTCTCTCTATCCCTCTCACTATATCCCCCCCTCTCTCCCTCTGTATTTTGTCTCTCCGTCCCTCTCGCCATCTCTATCCCTCCCTCTCCATCTCCCTCTATCCCCCTCTCTCTCTCTCCGCCTTTAAGATGCTCCTTCTAAACCGACCTGTCACCTGAGTTTGGGCCACCTGTTTAAAGATGTTCCTCAGGGTCACTTTGTGCTCGATAATCGTGTTTGTGAACCAGGTGTTATTAAAGGTGTTACATGAATGCAAGTTGTTGTTGTTGTAACCGTGTCCGACTCTCTCAGTTCCATTCAACTAATTTCCCAGATTTCCCTCAATAATCCCGTTATTTCAGATCAGACCGCGGGCGGGATTCCGCGGAAACCGGCGTGAGGCAGTCTGGAGTCGGTCCGCCCCGAAGGTGCAGAATCCGCCGCACCTTCAGACGCTAGGCCGTCGGCGGAGTGGTTTGTGCCCCCCCCCCGCCCGGCGGGGAAGGGGCTTGGCGCCACGGCAACCCCATTCTCCGATCCGGCGGGGGGGGGTAGGCGTCAGAGAATCCCGTCCCCCCGTGTCTGAGATGTCCCTTCACTGGCTGAGGAGGCTCTGTTTGCTGTTGGGGAGGGGGTTCCAGCGTGTTGCCCCGGCGACAGTGAAGGAGCGGCCGATATATTTCCCAGTCGGGGTGGGGAGTGACTCGGAGGGGAACCTCCAGGCGGTGGGGTTCCCAGGTATCTGCTGCTCTTGTCCTTCGAGATGGTAGAGGGGGTGGGTTTGGAAGGTGCTGCCTGAGGAGCCTTGGTGAGTTGCTGCAGTGCATCTTGTAGACGGTACACACGGCTGCCCATGTTTCCGAAAAGGAATTTTATGTACATGAAGTTGTGAGGAACCCCTTACCTCGGACATTAGGGGGAATGTGGGACTCGCTCCCACAGGGAGTGGGGAGAATGTGGGACTCGCTCCCACAGGGAGTGCGGAGAATGTGGGACTCGCTCCCACAGGGAGTGGGGAGAATGTGGGACTCGCTCCCACAGGGAGTGGGGAGAATGTGGGACTCGCTCCCACGGGAATGGGGGAGAATGTGGGACTCGCTCCCACGGGGAGTGGGGAGAATGTGGGACTCACTCCCACAGGGAGTGGGGAGAATGTGGGACTCGCTCCCACGGGAATGGGGGAGAATGTGGGACTCGCTCCCACGGGGAGTGAGGAGAATGTGGGACTCACTCCCACAGGGAGTGGGGAGAATGTGGGACTCGCTGCCACAGGGAGTGGGGAGAATGTGGGACTCGCTGCCACAGGGAGTGCGGAGAATGTGGGACTCCCTCCCATTGGGGAGAGGGGAGAATGTGGGACTCGCTCCCACAGGGGAGAGGGGAGAATGTGGGACTCGCTCCCACAGGGAGTGGGGAGAATGTGGGACTCGCGCCCACAGGGGAATGGGGAGAATGTGGGACTCGCTCCCTCAGGGGAGTGGGGAGAATGTGGGACTCGCTCCCACAGGGAGGGGGGAGAATGTGGGACTCGCTCCCACAGGGAGTGGGTAGAATGTGGGACTCGCTCCCACAGGGAGTGGGGAGAATGTGGGACTCGCTCCCACAGGGAGTGGGGAGAATGTGGGACTCGCTCCCACAGGGATTGGGGGGAGAATGTGGGACTCGCTCCCACAGGGAGTGGGGAGAATGTGGGACTCGCTCCCACAGGGGAGTGGGGAGAATGTGGGACTCGCTCCCACAGAGAGCGGGGAGAATGTGGGACTCGCTCCCACAGGGAGTGGGGAGAATGTGGGACTCGCTCCCACAGGGAGTGGGGAGAATGTGGGACTCGCTCCCACAGGGGAGTGGGGAGAATGTGGGACTCGCTCCCACAGGGAGTGGGGAGAATGTGGGACTCGCTCCCACAGGGGGTGGTTGAGGTGAATAGTCTTGAGTGTTTTTAGGAGGGGGGAGGGGTGTGCTGGATAAACACCTGAGAGAGCAAGGAACAGACGGATTTGCTGATCGGGTGTGATGGAGAGAGGGGGGGGGGGGAGGGTTAGGGGGCAGGTGTGGAGGGGGGACACCAAACCGAGCAGATGGGCCGACTGGTTTATTCTGAACAATGGGTTCTGTCTTGATCCACACAATGCGAAGCAGGGACACAGAATCATAGAATCCCCACAGTGCAGAACGAGGCCATTCGGCCCATCGAGTCAGCACCGACCCTCTGAAAGAGCACCCTCCCCAGGCCCACTCCCGCCCTATCCCCGTAATCCCACCTAACCCGCGCATCTTCGGACTGTGGGAGGAAACCGGAGCACCCGGAGGAAACCCACGCAGACACGGGGAGGATGTGCAGACTCCGCACAGACAGTGACCCAAGCCGGAATCGAACCTGGGACCCTGGAGCTGTGAGGCAGCAGTGCTAACCACTGTGCAACGGCAGATGTGAGAGAGAGGGATGGCGATAAAAGGGTCTGTAACTGGGAGTGAGCAACGCTGGACCTGTGGAACCACGAGTTGAGAAGGAGAGTTCAGCTTGAACCGGTCCAGTCAGGGAGTAATCTGTTTGGTAGTTCTTGTTATTGTTGCTTGGCTGGGAAATGCACTAATTCTTTTTGTTCTACTTTTCCAGCAAGTCTGGAGTCGGCATTCTGCCAAGAAAGGTGAATAGGCTGGCACTGAATGGTAGCTCCTCACACCCAGGGGTCGGCAGTGATACTGCGATGGAGCCAGATAGACTGCACTGGGGACAGGCTGCGCTGGGGACAGGCTGCACTGGGGACAGACTGCACTGGGGACAGGCTGCGCTGGGGACAGACTGCACTGGGGACAGGCTGCGCTGGGGACAGGCTGCGCTGGGGACAGACTGCACTGGGGACAGGCTGCGCTGGGGACAGACTGCACTGGGGACAGGCTGCGCTGGGGACAGGCTGCACTGGGGACAGGCTGCACTGGGGACAGGCTGCACTGGGGGCAGGCGGCACTGGGGACAGGCTGCGCTGGGGAGAGACTGCACTGGGGACAGGCTGCGCTGGGGACAGACTGCACTGGGGACAGGCTGCGCTGGGGACAGGCTGCACTGGGGACAGGCTGCGCTGGGGACAGACTGCACTGGGGACAGGCTGCACTGCTAACAGGCTGTGCTGGGGACAGACTGCACTGGGGACAGGCTGCACTGGGGACAGACTGCACTGGGGACAGGCTGCACTGGGGACAGGCTGCGCTGGGGACAGGCTGCACTGGGGACAGGCTGCACTGCTAACAGGCTGTGCTGGGGACAGAATGCACTGGGGACAGGCTGCGCTGGGGACAGGCTGCGCTGGGGACAGGCTGCACTGCTAACAGGCTGCGCTGGGGACAGGCTGCACTGGGGACAGGCTGCACTGGGGACAGGCTGCGCTGGGGACAGGCTGCACTGGGGACAGGCTGCACTGCTAACAGGCTGTGCTGGGGACAGACTGCACTGGGAACAGGCTGCGCTGGGGACAGGCTGCGCTGGGGACAGGCTGCGCTGGGGACAGGCTGCGCTGGGGACAGACTGCACTGGGGACAGGCTGCGCTGGGGACAGGCTGCGCTGGGGACAGGCTGCACTGGGGACAGACTGCACTGGGAACAGGCTGCACTGGGGACAGGCTGCACTGGGGACAGGCTGCGCTGCTAACAGGCTGCGCTGGGGACAGACTGCACTGGGGACAGACTGCACTGGGGACAGGCTGCACTGGGGACAGGCTGCGCTGGGGACAGGCTGCACTGGGGACAGGCTGCACTGGGAACAGACTGCACTGGGGACAGGCTGCACTGCTAACAGGCTGTGCTGGGGACAGAATGCACTGGGGACAGGCTGCGCTGGGGACAGGCTGCGCTGGGGACAGGCTGCACTGCTGACAGGCTGCGCTGGGGACAGGCTGCACTGGGGACAGGCTGCACTGGGGACAGGCTGCGCTGGGGACAGGCTGCACTGGGGACAGGCTGCACTGCTAACAGGCTGTGCTGGGGACAGACTGCACTGGGAACAGGCTGCGCTCGGGACAGACTGCACTGGGGACAGGCTGCGCTGGGGACAGGCTGCGCTGGGGACAGGCTGCGCTGGGGACAGACTGCACTGGGGACAGGCTGCGCTGGGGACAGGCTGCGCTGGGGACAGGCTGCGCTGGGGACAGACTGCACTGGGGCAGGCTACGCTGGGGACAGGCTGCGCTGGGGACAGGCTGCGCTGGGGACAGACTGCACTGGGGCAGGCTACGCTGGGGACAGGCTGCACTGCTAACAGGCTGCGCTGGGGACAGACTGCACTGGGGACAGACTGCACTGGGGACAGACTGCACTGGGGACAGGCTGCGCTGGGGACAGACTGCACTGGGGACAGACTGCACTGGGGACAGGCTGCGCTGGGGATAGACGACAGACTGTACTGGGGACAGGCTGCACTGGGGACAGGCTGCACTGGGGACAGGCTGCACTGGGGACAGGCTGCGCTGCTAACAGGCTGCGCTGGGGACAGACTGCACTGGGGACAGACTGCACTGGGGACAGACTGCACTGGGGACAGGCTGCACTGCTAACAGGCTGCGCTGGGGACAGGCTGCACTGGGGGCAGGCGGCACTGGGGACAGGCTGCACTGGGGAGAGACTGCACTGGGGACAGGCTGCGCTGGGGACAGACTGCACTGGGGACAGGCTGCGCTGGGGACAGGCTGCACTGGGGACAGGCTGCGCTGGGGACAGACTGCACTGGGGACAGGCTGCACTGCTAACAGGCTGTACTGGGGACAGACTGCACTGGGGACAGGCTGCACTGGGGACAGGCTGCGCTGGGGACAGGCTGCACTGGGGACAGGTTGCACTGCTAACAGGCTGTGCTGGGGACAGACTGCACTGGGGACAGGCTGCGCTGGGGACAGGCTGCGCTGGGGACAGGCTGCACTGCTAACAGGCTGCGCTGGGGACAGGCTGCACTGGGGACAGGCTGCACTGGGGACAGGCTGCGCTGGGGACAGGCTGCACTGGGGACAGGCTGCACTGCTAACAGGCTGTGCTGGGGACAGACTGCACTGGGAACAGGCTGCGCTGGGGACAGGCTGCGCTGGGGACAGGCTGCGCTGGGGACAGGCTGCGCTGGGGACAGACTGCACTGGGGACAGGCTGCGCTGGGGACAGGCTGCGCTGGGGACAGGCTGCACTGGGGACAGACTGCACTGGGAACAGGCTGCACTGGGGACAGGCTGCACTGGGGACAGGCTGCACTCGGGACAGGCTGCGCTGCTAACAGGCTGCGCTGGAGACAGACTGCACTGGGGACAGACTGCACTGGGGACAGGCTGCGCTGGGGACAGGCTGCACTGGGGACAGGCTGCACTGCTAACAGGCTGTGCTGGAGACAGACTGCACTGGGGACAGAATGCACTGGGGACAGGCTGCGCTGGGGACAGGCTGCGCTGGGGACAGGCTGCACTGCTAACAGGCTGCGCTGGGGACAGGCTGCACTGGGGACAGGCTGCACTGGGGACAGGCTGCGCTGGGGACAGGCTGCACTGGGGACAGGCTGCACTGCTAACAGGCTGTGCTGGGGACAGACTGCACTGGGAACAGGCTGCGCTCGGGACAGGCTGCGCTGGGGACAGGCTGCGCTGGGGACAGGCTGCGCTGGGGACAGGCTGCACTGGGGACAGGCTGCGCTGGGGACAGGCTGCGCTGGGGACAGACTGCACTGGGAACAGGCTGCGCTCGGGACAGGCTGCGCTGGGGACAGGCTGCGCTGGGGACAGACTGCGCTGGGGACAGGCTGCGCTGGGGACAGGCTGCGCTGGGGACAGGCTGCGCTGGGGACAGACTGCACTGGGGCAGGCTACGCTGGGGACAGGCTGCACTGCTAACAGGCTGCGCTGGGGACAGACTGCACTGGGGACAGACTGCACTGGGGACAGACTGCACTGGGGACAGGCTGCGCTGGGGACAGACTGCACTGGGAACAGGCTGCGCTCGGGACAGGCTGCGCTGGGGACAGACTGCACTGGGGACAGGCTGCGCTGGGGACAGGCTGCGCTGGGGACAGGCTGCGCTGGGGACAGACTGCACTGGGGCAGGCTACGCTGGGGACAGGCTGCACTGCTAACAGGCTGCGCTGGGGACAGACTGCACTGGGGACAGACTGCACTGGGGACAGACTGCACTGGGGACAGGCTGCGCTGGGGACAGACTGCACTGGGAACAGACTGCACTAGGGACAGGCTGCGCTGGGGACAGGCTGCGCTGGGGACAGGCTGCGCTGGGGACAGGCTGCGCTGGGGACAGGCTGCGCTGGGGACAGGCTGCGCTGGGGAGAGGCTGCGCTGGGGACAGGCTGCGCTGGGGACAGGCTGCGCTGGGGACAGACTGCACTGGGGACAGGCTGCACTGGGGACAGGCTGCGCTGGGGACAGACTGCACTAGGGACAGGCTGCGCTGGGGACAGTCTGCACTGGGGACAGGCTGCACTGGGGACAGGCTGCGCTGGGGACAGGCTGCACTGGGGACAGGCTGCGCTGGGGACAGACGACAGACTGCACTGGGGACAGACTGCACTGGTGACAGTCTGCGCTGGGGACAGACTGCACTGGGGACAGGCTGCGCTGGGGACAGACTGCACTGGGGACAGGCTGCACTGGGGACAGACTGCACTGGGGACAGGCTGCGCTGGGGACAGACGACAGACTGCACTGGGGACAGGCTGCACTGGGGACAGGCTGCACTGGGGACAGGCTGCGCTGCTAACAGGCTGCGCTGGGGACAGACTGCACTGGGGACAGACTGCACTGGGGACAGACTGCACTGGGGACAGGCTGCACTGCTAACAGGCTGCGCTGGGGACAGGCTGCACTGGGGGCAGGCGGCACTGGGGACAGGCTGCACTGGGGAGAGACTGAACTGGGAACAGGCTGCGCTGGGGACAGACTGCACTGGGGACAGGCTGCGCTGGGGACAGGCTGCACTGGGGACAGGCTGCGCTGGGGACAGACTGCACTGGGGACAGGCTGCACTGCTAACAGGCTGTGCTGGGGACAGACTGCACTGGGGACAGACTGCACTGGGGACAGGCTGCACTGGGGACAGGCTGCACTGGGGACAGGCTGCGCTGGGGACAGGCTGCACTGGGGACAGGCTGCGCTGGGGACAGACTGCACTGGGGACAGACTGCACTGGGGACAGGCTGCACTGGGGACAGGCTGCACTGGGGACAGGCTGCGCTGGGGACAGGCTGCACTGGGGACAGGCTGCGCTGGGGACAGACTGCACTGGGGACAGGCTGCACTGCTAACAGGCTGTGCTGGGGACAGACTGCACTGGGGACAGACTGCACTGGGGACAGGCTGCGCTGGGGACAGGCTGCACTGGGGACAGGCTGCACTGGGGACAGAATGCACTGGGGACAGGCTGCACTGGGGACAGGCTGCGCTGGGGACAGGCTGCACTGGGGACAGGCTGCACTGCTAACAGGCTGCGCTGGGGACAGGCTGCATTGGGAACAGACTGCACTGGGGACAGGCTGCACTGGGGACAGGCTGCGCTGGGGACAGGCTGCGCTGGGGACAGACTGCACTGGGGACAGGCTGCGCTGGGGACAGGCTGCGCTGGGGACAGGCTGCGCTGGGGACAGACTGCACTGGGGCAGGCTACGCTGGGGACAGGCTGCACTGCTAACAGGCTGCGCTGGGGACAGACTGCACTGGGGACAGACTGCACTGGGGACAGGCTGCGCTGGGGACAGACTGCACTGGGAACAGACTGCACTAGGGACAGGCTGCACTGGGGACAGGCTGCGCTGGGGACAGGCTGCGCTGGGGACAGGCTGCGCTGGGGACAGGCTGCGCTGGGGACAGGCTGCACTGGGGACAGGCTGCACTGCTAACAGGCTGTGCTGGGGACAGACTGCACTGGGGACAGGCTGCACTGCTAACAGGCTGCGCTGGGGACAGACTGCACTGGGGACAGACTGCACTGGGGACAGGCTGCGCTGGGGACAGACTGCACTGGGGACAGGCTGCGCTGGGGACAGACTGCACTGGGGACAGACTGCACTGGGGACAGGCTGCACTGGGGACGGGCTGCACTGGGGACAGGCTGCACTGGGGACGGACTGCACTGGGGCCAGACTGCACTGGGGACGGACTGCACTGGGGAGACGCTGCACTGGGGACTGGCTGCACTGGGGACAGACTGCACTGGTAACAGGCTGCACTGGCGACAGGCTGCACTGGGGACAGGCTGCACTGGGAACAGGCTGCACTGGGGACAGGCTGCACTGGGGACAGGCTGCACTGGGGACAGACTGCACTGGGAACAGACTGCACTGGGAACAGGCTGCACTGGGGACAGTCTGCACTGGGAACAGGCTGCACTGGGGACAGGCTGCATTGGGGACAGGCTGCACTGGGGACAGGCTGCACTGGGGACAGACTGCACTGGGAACAGACTGCACTGGGAACAGGCTGCACTAGGGACAGACTGCACTGGGGACAGGCTGCACTGGGGACAGGCTGCACTGGGGGCAGGCTGCACTGGGGACAGGCTGCACTGGGGGCAGGCTGCGCTGCGGACAGACTGCACTGGGGACAGTCTGCACTGGGGACAGGCTGCACTGCTAACAGGCTGCACTGGGAACAGACTGCACTGGGGACAGGCTGCACTGGCGGGAGGCTGCGCTGGGTACAGACTGCGCTGGGGACAGGCTGCACTGGGGACAGGCTGCACTGGGGACAGGCTGCACTGGGGACAGGCTGCACTGGGGGCAGGCTGCGCTGCGGACAGACTGCACTGGGGAAAGGCTGCACTGGGGACAGGCTGCACTGCTGACAGGCTGTGCTGGGGACAGACTGCACTGGGGACAGACTGCACTGGGGAGAGACTGCACTGGGGACAGGCTGCCCTGGGGACAGGCTGCGCTGGGGACAGGCTGCACTGGGGACAGGCTGCACTGGGGACAGACTGCACTGAGGAAAGGCTGCACTGCTAACAGGCTGCACTGGGAACAGGCTGCACTGGGAACAGGCTGCACTGGGGACAGACTGCACTGGGGACAGGCTGCACTGGGGACAGGCTGCGCTGGGGACAGACTGCACTGGGAACAGGCTGCACTGGGGACAGACTGCACTGGGGACAGGCTGCACTGGGGACAGGCTGCGCTGGGGACAGGCTACGCTGGGGACAGACTCCACTGGGGACAGACTGCGCTGGGGACAGGCTACGCTGGGGACAGGCTGCACTGGCGACAGACACCACTGGCAACAGGCTGCACTGGCAACAGGCTGCACTGGGGAGAGGCTGCACTGGGGACAGACTGCACTGGGGACAGGCTGCGCTGGGGACAGGCTGCACTGGGAACAGGCTGCACTGGGGAGAGGCTGCACTGGGGACAGACTGCACTGGGGACAGGCTGCGCTGGGGACAGACTGCACTGGGGAGAGGCTGCACTGGGGACAGACTGCACTGGGGACAGGCTGCGCTGGGGACAGGCTGCACTGGGAACAGGCTGCACTGGGGACAGACTGCACTGGGTACAGACTGCACTGGGGACAGGCTGCGCTGGGGACAGACTGCACTGGGGGCAGACTGCACTGGGGACAGGCTGCGCTGCGGACAGACTGCACTGGGGAGAGGCTGCACTGGGGACAGGCTGCACTGGCAACAGGCTGCACTGGCAACAGGCTGCACTGGGGACAGACTGCACTGGCAACAGGCTGCACTGGCAACAGGCTGCACTGGGGACAGGCTGCACTGGGAACAGGCTGCACTGGGAACAGGCTGCACTGGGGAGAGGCTGCGCTGCGGACAGACTGCACTGGGGACAGGCTGCACTGGGGACAGACTGCACTGGGGACAGGCTGCACTGGGGACAGACTGCACTGGGGACAGGCTGCACTGGGGCAGGCTGCACTGGGGACAGACTGCACTGGGGACAGGCTGCACTGGCGACAGGCTGCACTGGGGACAGGCTGTGCACTGGAGACAGGCTGCACCAGGGACAGGCTGTACTGGGAACAGACTGCACTGGGGACAGGCTGCACTGGGGACAGACTGCACTGGGGACAGGCTGCACTGGGGACAGGCTGCACTGCTAACAGGCTGCACTGGGGACAGGCTGCACTGGGGACAGGCTGCACTGGGGACAGACTGCACTGGGGACAGGCTGCACTGCTAACAGGCTGCACTGGGGACAGACTGCACTGGGAACAGACTGCACTGGGGACAGGCTGCACTGGGGACAGACTGCACTGGGGACAGGCTGCACTGGGGACAGGCTGCACTGGGAACAGGCTGCACTGGGAACAGGCTGCACTGGGGGCAGGCTGCGCTGCGGACAGACTGCACTGGGGACAGGCTGCACTGGGGACAGACTGCACTGGGGACAGACTGCACTGGGGACAGGCTGCACTGCTAACAGGCTGCACTGGGGACAGGCTGCACTTGGAACAGGCTGCACTGGGAACAGGCTGCACTGGGGGCAGGCTGCGCTGCGGACAGACTGCACTGGGGACAGGCTGCACTGGGGACAGGCTGCACTGGGGACAGGCTGCACTGGGGACAGACTGCACTGGGGACAGGCTGCACTGGGGACAGGCTGCACTGGGGCAGGCTGCACTGGGGACAGACTGCACTGGCGACAGGCTGCACTGGGGACAGGCTGTGCACTGGGGACAGGTTGCACTGGGAACAGGCTGCACTGGGGACAGACTGCACTGGGGAGAGGCTGCACTGGCAACAGGCTTCACTGGGAACAGACTGTACTAGGGACAGGCTGCACTGGGAAGAGGCTGCACTGGGGACAGACTGCACTGGGAACAGGCTGCACTGGGGACAGACTGCACTGGGTGCAGGCTGCACTGGGGACAGACTGCTCTGGGGTGAGGCTGCACTGGGGAGAGGCTTCACTGGGGACAGGCTGCACTGGGGACAGACTGCACTGGGAACAGGCTGCACTGGGGACAGACTGCACTGGGGACAGACTGCACTGGGGACAGGCTTCACTGGGAACAGACTGCACTGGGGAGCGGCTGCACTGGGAACAGACCGCACTGGGGACAGACTGCACTGGGGACAGACTGCACTGGGGACAGGCTGCACTCGGAACAGACTGCACTGGGGAGAGGCTGCACTGGGGACAGACTGCACTGGCAACAGGCTTCACTGGGGAGAGGCTGCACTGGAGACAGGCTGCACTGGGGACAGACTGCACTGGCAACAGGCTTCACTGAGGAGAGGCTGCACTGGAGACAGGCTGCACTAGGGACAGACTGCACTGGGGACAGGCTGCACTGGGGACAGACTGCACTGGGGACAGGCTGCACTGCTAACAGGCTGTGCTGGGGACAGACTGCACTGGGGACAGGCTGCACTGGGGACAGGCTGCGCTGGGGACAGGCTGCGCTGGGGACAGGCTGCGCTGGGGACAGACTGCACTGGGGACAGGCTGCACTGGGGACAGGCTGCACTGCTAACAGGCTGTGCTGGGGACAGACTGCACTGGGGACAGGCTGCACTGCTAACAGGCTGTGCTGGGGACAGACTGCACTGGGGACAGGCTGCACTGGGGACAGGCTGCGCTTGGGACAAGCTGCGCTGGGGACAGGCTGCGCTGGGGACAGACTGCACTGGGGACAGGCTGCACTGGGGACAGGCTGCGCTGGGGACAGACTGCACTGGGGACAGGCTGCGCTGGGGACAGGCTGCACTGGGGACAGGCTGCGCTGGGGACAGGCTGCACTGGGGACAGGCTGCACTGGGGACAGGCTGCGCTGGGGACAGACGACAGACTGCACTGGGGACAGACTGCACTGGGGACAGGCTGCGCTGGGGACAGACTGCACTGGGGACAGGCTGCGCTGGGGACATACTGCACTGGGGACAGGCTGCGCTGGGGACAGACGACAGACTGCACTGGGGACAGGCTGCACTGGGGACAGGCTGCGCTGCGGACAGACTGCACTGGGGACAGACTGCACTGGGGACAGACTGCACTGGGGACAGGCTGCACTGCTAACAGGCTGCGCTGGGGACAGGCTGCACTGGGGGCAGGCGGCACTGGGGACAGGCTGCACTGGGGAGAGACTGCACTGGGAACAGGCTGCGCTGGGGACAGACTGCACTGGGGACAGGCTGCGTTGGGGACAGGCTGCACTGGGGACAGGCTGCACTGCTAACAGGCTGTGCTGGGGACAGACTGCACTGGGGACAGACTGCACTGGGGACAGGCTGCACTGGGGACAGGCTGCGCTGGGGACAGGCTGCACTGGGGACAGGCTGCACTGGGGACAGGCTGCACTGCTAACAGGCTGTGCTGGGGACAGAATGCACTGGGGACAGGCTGCACTGGGGACAGGCTGCGCTGGGGACAGGCTGCACTGGGGACAGGCTGCACTGCTAACAGGCTGCGCTGGGGACAGGCTGCACTGGGGACAGACTGCACTGGGAACAGGCTGCGCTGGGGACAGGCTGCGCTGGGGACAGGCTGCGCTGGGGACAGACTGCACTGGGGACAGGCTGCGCTGGGGACAGGCTGCGCTGGGGACAGACTGCACTGGGGACAGGCTGCGCTGGGGACAGGCTGCGCTGGGGACAGGCTGCGCTGGGGACAGACTGCACTGGGGCAGGCTACGCTGGGGACAGGCTGCAGTGCTAACAGGCTGCGCTGGGGACAGACTGCACTGGGGACAGACTGCACTGGGGACAGACTGCACTGGGGACAGGCTGCGCTGGGGACAGACTGCACTGGGAACAGACTGCACTAGGGACAGGCTGCACTGGGGACAGGCTGCGCTGGGGACAGGCTGCGCTGGGGACATTCTGCGCTGGGGACAGGCTGCACTGCTAACAGGCTGTGCTGGGGACAGACTGCACTGGGGACAGGCTGCACTGCTAACAGGCTGCGCTGGGGACAGACTGCACTGGGGACAGACTGCACTGGGGACAGGCTGCGCTGGGGACAGACTGCACTGGGGACAGGCTGCGCTGGGGACAGACTGCACTGGGGACAGGCTGCACTGGGGACGGGCTGCACTGGGGACAGGCTGCACTGGGGACGGACTGCACTGGGGACAGACTGCACTGGGGACAGGCTGCACTGGGGACAGGCTGCACTGGGGACAGGCTGCACTGGGGACAGACTGCACTGGGAACAGACTGCACTGGGGACAGACTGCACTGGCAACAGGCTGCACTGGCAACAGGCTGCACTGGGGACAGGCTGCACTGGGAACAGGCTGCACTGGGGACAGGCTGCACTGGGGACAGGCTGCGCTGGGGACAGACTGCACTGGGAACAGGCTGCACTGGGGACAGACTGCACTGGGAACAGGCTGCACTGGGGACAGGCTGCACTGGGGACAGGCTGCACTGGGGACAGGCTGCACTGGGGACAGACTGCACTGGGAACAGACTGCACTGGGAACAGGCTGCACTAGGGACAGACTGCACTGGGGACAGGCTGCACTGGGGACAGGCTGCACTGGGGGCAGGCTGCGCTGCGGACAGACTGCACTGAGGACAGGCTGCACTGGGGACAGGCTGCACTGGGGACAGGCTGCACTGCTAACAGGCTGTCCTGGGGACAGACTGCACTGGGGACAGGCTGCACTGGGGAGAGGCTGCGCTGGGTACAGACTGCACTGGGGACAGGCTGCACTGGGGACAGGCTGCACTGAGGAAAGGCTGCGCTGGGGAGAGGCTGCACTGGGGACAGGCTGCACTGAGGAAAGGCTGCACTGCGGACAGACTGCACTGGGGACAGACTGCACTGGGGACAGGCTGCACTGCTAACAGGCTGCGCTGGGGACAGACTGCACTGGGAACAGGCTGCACTGGGGACAGACTGCGCTGGGGACAGGCTGCACTGGCGACAGACTCCACTGGCAACAGACTGCACTAGGGACAGACTGCACTGCTAACAGGCTGTGCTGGGGACAGACTGCACTGGGGACAGGCTGCACTGGGGAGAGGCTGCACTGGGGACAGGCTGCGCTGGGGACAGACTGCACTGGGGACAGGCTGCACTGGGGAGCGGCTGCACTGGGGACAGGCTGCACTGGAAACAGGCTGCACTGGGGGCAGGCTGCGCTGCGGACAGACTGCACTGGGGAGAGGCTGGACTGGGGACAGGCTGCACTGGAAACAGGCTGCACTGGGGACAGGCTGCGCTGGGGACAGACTGCACTGGGGACAGGCTGCGCTGGGGACAGGCTGCACTGGGGACAGGCTGCACTGGGGACAGGCTGCGCTGGGGACAGGCTGCACTGGGGACAGGCTGCACTGGGGACAGGCTGCGCTGGGGACAGACGACAGACTGCACTGGGGACAGACTGCGCTGGGGACAGACTGCACTGGGGACAGGCTGCGCTGGGGACAGACTGCACTGGGGACAGGCTGCGCTGGGGACATACTGCACTGGGGACAGGCTGCGCTGGGGACAGACGACAGACTGCACTGGGGACAGGCTGCACTGGGGACAGGCTGCACTGGGGACAGGCTGCGCTGCTAACAGGCTGCGCTGGGGACAGACTGCACTGGGGACAGACTGCACTGGGGACAGACTGCACTGGGGACAGGCTGCACTGCTAACAGGCTGCGCTGGGGACAGGCTGCACTGGGGGCAGGCGGCACTGGGGACAGGCTGCACTGGGGAGAGACTGCACTGGGAACAGGCTGCGCTGGGGACAGACTGCACTGGGGACAGGCTGCACTGGGGACAGGCTGCACTGGGGACAGGCTGCACTGGGGGCAGGCTGCGCTGGGGACAGGCTGCACTGGGGGCAGGCTGCACTGGGGACAGACTGCACTGGGGACAGGCTGCACTGCTAACAGGCTGTCCTGGGGACAGACTGCACTGGGGACAGGCTGCACTGGGGAGAGGCTGCGCTGGGTACAGACTGCACTGGGGACAGGCTGCACTGGGGACAGGCTGCACTGAGGAAAGGCTGCGCTGGGGAGAGGCTGCACTGGGGACAGGCTGCACTGAGGAAAGGCTGCACTGCGGACAGACTGCACTGGGGACAGACTGCACTGGGGACAGGCTGCACTGCTAACAGGCTGCGCTGGGGACAGACTGCACTGGGAACAGGCTGCACTGGGGACAGACTGCGCTGGGGACAGGCTGCACTGGCGACAGACTCCACTGGCAACAGACTGCACTAGGGACAGACTGCACTGCTAACAGGCTGTGCTGGGGACAGACTGCACTGGGGACAGGCTGCACTGGGGAGAGGCTGCACTGGGGACAGGCTGCGCTGGGGACAGACTGCACTGGGGACAGGCTGCACTGGGGAGCGGCTGCACTGGGGACAGGCTGCACTGGAAACAGGCTGCACTGGGGGCAGGCTGCGCTGCGGACAGACTGCACTGGGGAGAGGCTGGACTGGGGACAGGCTGCACTGGAAACAGGCTGCACTGGGGACAGGCTGCGCTGGGGACAGACTGCACTGGGGACAGGCTGCGCTGGGGACAGGCTGCACTGGGGACAGGCTGCACTGGGGACAGGCTGCGCTGGGGACAGGCTGCACTGGGGACAGGCTGCACTGGGGACAGGCTGCGCTGGGGACAGACGACAGACTGCACTGGGGACAGACTGCGCTGGGGACAGACTGCACTGGGGACAGGCTGCGCTGGGGACAGACTGCACTGGGGACAGGCTGCGCTGGGGACATACTGCACTGGGGACAGGCTGCGCTGGGGACAGACGACAGACTGCACTGGGGACAGGCTGCACTGGGGACAGGCTGCACTGGGGACAGGCTGCGCTGCTAACAGGCTGCGCTGGGGACAGACTGCACTGGGGACAGACTGCACTGGGGACAGACTGCACTGGGGACAGGCTGCACTGCTAACAGGCTGCGCTGGGGACAGGCTGCACTGGGGGCAGGCGGCACTGGGGACAGGCTGCACTGGGGAGAGACTGCACTGGGAACAGGCTGCGCTGGGGACAGACTGCACTGGGGACAGGCTGCGCTGGGGACAGGCTGCACTGGGGACAGGCTGCGTTGGGGACAGACTGCACTGGGGACAGGCTGCACTGCTAACAGGCTGTGCTGGGGACAGACTGCACTGGGGACAGACTGCACTGGGGACAGGCTGCACTGGGGACAGGCTGCGCTGGGGACAGGCTGCACTGGGGACAGGCTGCACTGCTAACAGGCTGTGCTGGGGACAGAATGCACTGGGGACAGGCTGCACTGGGGACAGGCTGCGCTGGGGACAGGCTGCACTGGGGACAGGCTGCACTGCTAACAGGCTGCGCTGGGGACAGGCTGCACTGCGGACAGACTGCACTGGGAACAGGCTGCGCTGGGGACAGGCTGCGCTGGGGACAGGCTGCGCTGGGGACAGACTGCACTGGGGACAGGCTGCGCTGGGGACAGGCTGCGCTGGGGACAGACTGCACTGGGGACAGGCTGCGCTGGGGACAGGCTGCGCTGGGGACAGGCTGCGCTGGGGACAGACTGCACTGGGGCAGGCTACGCTGGGGACAGGCTGCAGTGCTAACAGGCTGCGCTGGGGACAGACTGCACTGGGGACAGACTGCACTGGGGACAGACTGCACTGGGGACAGGCTGCGTGGGGACAGACTGCACTGGGAACAGACTGCACTAGGGACAGGCTGCACTGGGGGCAGGCTGCGCTGGGGACAGGCTGCGCTGGGGACAGGCTGCACTGCTAACAGGCTGTGCTGGGGACAGACTGCACTGGGGACAGGCTGCACTGCTAACAGGCTGCGCTGGGGACAGACTGCACTGGGGACAGACTGCACTGGGGACAGGCTGCGCTGGGGACAGACTGCACTGGGGACAGGCTGCGCTGGGGACAGACTGCACTGGGGACAGGCTGCACTGGGGACGGGCTGCACTGGGGACAGGCTGCACTGGGGACGGACTGCACTGGGGACAGACTGCACTGGGAACAGACTGCACTGGGGACAGACTGCACTGGCAACAGGCTGCACTGGCAACAGGCTGCACTGGGAACAGGCTGCACTGGGGACAGGCTGCACTGGGGACAGGCTGCACTGGGGACAGACTGCACTGGGAACAGACTGCACTGGGAACAGGCTGCACTGGGGACAGACTGCACTGGGAACAGGCTGCACTGGGGACAGGCTGCACTGGGGACAGGCTGCACTGGGGACAGGCTGCACTGGGGACAGACTGCACTGGGAACAGACTGCACTGGGAACAGGCTGCACTGGGGACAGACTGCACTGGGGACAGGCTGCACTGGGGACAGGCTGCACTGGGGGCAGGCTGCGCTGCGGACAGACTGCACTGAGGACAGGCTGCACTGGGGACAGGCTGCACTGGGGACAGGCTGCATTGGGGACAGGCTGCACTGGGGGCAGGCTGCGCTGCGGACAGACTGCACTGGGGACAGGCTGCACTGGGGGCAGGCTGCACTGGGGACAGACTGCACTGGGGACAGGCTGCACTGCTAACAGGCTGTGCTGGGGACAGACTGCACTGGGGACAGGCTGCACTGGGGAGAGGCTGCGCTGGGTACAGACTGCACTGGGGACAGGCTGCACTGGGGACAGGCTGCACTGAGGAAAGGCTGCGCTGGGGACAGGCTGCACTGGGGACAGGCTGCACTGGGGACAGGCTGCACTGAGGAAAGGCTGCACTGCGGACAGACTGCACTGGGGACAGACTGCACTGGGGACAGGCTGCACTGCTAACAGGCTGCGCTGGGGACAGACTGCACTGGGAACAGGCTGCACTGGGGACAGACTGCGCTGGGGACAGGCTGCACTGGCGACAGACTCCACTGGCAACAGACTGCACTAGGGACAGACTGCACTGCTAACAGGCTGTGCTGGGGACAGACTGCACTGGGGACAGGCTGCACTGGGGAGAGGCTGCACTGGGGACAGGCTGCGCTGGGGACAGACTGCACTGGGGACAGGCTGCACTGGGGAGAGGCTGCACTGGGGACAGGCTGCACTGGAAACAGGCTGCACTGGGGGCAGGCTGCGCTGCGGACAGACTGCACTGGGGAGAGGCTGGACTGGGGACAGACTGCACTGGCAACAGGCTGCACTGGCAACAGGCTGCACTGGGGACAGGCTGCACTGGGAACAGGCTGCACTGGGGACAGACTGCACTGGGGACAGGCTGCATGGGGGACAGACTGCACTGGGAACAGGCTGCACTGGGGACAGACTGCACTGGGGACAGGCGGCATGGGGGACAGACTGCACTGGGAACAGGCTGCACTGGGAACAGGCTGCACTGGGAACAAGCTGCACTGGGGGCAGGCTGCGCTGCGGACAGACTGCACTGGGGACAGACTGCACTGGGGACAGACTGCACTGGGGACAGGCTGCACTGGGGACAGACTGCACTGGGGACAGGCTGCACTGGGGACAGGCTGCACTGGGGCAGGCTGCACTGGGGACAGACTGCACTGGCGACAGGCTGCACTGGGGACAGGCTGTGCACTGGAGACAGGCTGCACTAGGGACAGACTGCACTGGGGACAGGCTGCACTGGGGACAGACTGCACTGGGGACAGGCTGCACTGCTAACAGGCTGCACTGGGGACAGGCTGCACTGGGAACAGGCTGGACTGGGGACAGACTGCACTGGCAACAGGCTGCACTGGCAACAGGCTGCACTGGGGACAGGCTGCACTGGGAACAGGCTGCACTGGGGACAGACTGCACTGGGGACAGGCTGCATGGGGGACAGACTGCACTGGGAACAGGCTGCACTGGGGACAGACTGCACTGGGGACAGGCTGCATGGGGGACAGACTGCACTGGGAACAGGCTGCACTGGGAACAGGCTGCACTGGGAACAGGCTGCACTGGGGGCAGGCTGCGCTGCGGACAGACTGCACTGGGGACAGGCTGCACTGGGGACAGACTGCACTGGGGACAGGCTGCACTGGGGACAGACTGCACTGGGGACAGGCTGCACTGGGGACAGGCTGCACTGGGGCAGGCTGCACTGGGAACAGACTGCACTGGCGACAGGCTGCACTGGGGACAGGCTGTGCACTGGAGACAGGCTGCACTAGGGACAGACTGCACTGGGGACAGGCTGCACTGGGGACAGACTGCACTGGGGACAGGCTGCACTGCTAACAGGCTGCACTGGGGACAGGCTGCACTGGGAACAGGCTGCACTGGGAACAGGCTGCACTGGGGGCAGGCGGCGCTGCGGACAGACTGCACTGGGGACAGGCTGCACTGGGGACAGACTGCATTGGGGACAGGCTGCACTGGGGACAGACTGCACTGGGGACAGGCTGCACTGGGGACAGGCTGCACTGGGGACAGGCTGCACTGGGGCAGGCTGCACTGGGGACAGGCTGTGCACTGGGGACAGGTTGCACTGGGAACAGACTGCACTGGGGACAGACTGCACTGGGGAGAGGCTGCACTGGCAACAGGCTTCACTGGGAACAGACTGTACTAGGGACAGGCTGCACTGGGAAGAGGCTGCACTGGGGACAGACTGCACTGGGAACAGGCTGCACTGGGGACAGACTGCACTGGGGGCAGGCTGCACTGGGGACAGACTGCTGTGGGGTGAGGCTGCACTGGGGAGAGGCTGCACTGGGGACAGGATGCACTGGGGACAGACTGCACTGGGAACAGGCTGCACTGGGGACAGACTGCACTGGGGACAGACTGCACTGGGGACAGGCTTCACTGGGAACAGACTGCACTGGGGAGCGGCTGCACTGGGAACAGACCGCACTGGGGACAGACTGCACTGGGGACAGACTGCACTGGGGACAGGCTGCACTCGGAACAGACTGCACTGCGGAGAGGCTGCACTGGGGACAGACTGCACTGGCAACAGGCTTCACTGGGGAGAGGCTGCACTGGAGACAGGCTGCACTGGGGACAGACTGCACTGGCAACAGGCTTCACTGGGGAGAGGCTGCACTGGAGACAGGCTGCACTAGGGACAGACTGCACTGGGGGCAGGCTGCGCTGCGGACAGACTGCACTGGGGACAGGCTGCACTGGGGACAGGCTGCACTGCTAACAGGCTGTGCTGGGGACAGACTGCACTGGGGACAGGCTGCACTGGGGACAAGCTGCGCTGGGGACAGGCTGCGCTGGGGACAGGCTGCGCTGGGGACAGACTGCACTGGGGACAGGCTGCACTGGGGACAGGCTGCGCTGGGGACAGACTGCACTGGGGACAGGCTGCGCTGGGGACAGGCTGCACTGGGGACAGGCTGCGCTGGGGACAGGCTGCACTGGGGACAGGCTGCACTGGGGACAGGCTGCGCTGGGGACAGACGACAGACTGCACTGGGGACAGACTGCACTGGGGACAGGCTGCGCTGGGGACAGACTGCACTGGGGACAGGCTGCGCTGGGGACAGACTGCACTGGGGACAGGCTGCGCTGGGGACAGACGACAGACTGCACTGGGGACAGGCTGCACTGGGGACAGGCTGCACTGGGGACAGGCTGCGCTGCTAACAGGCTGCGCTGGGGACAGACTGCACTGGGGACAGACTGCACTGGGGACAGACTGCACTGGGGACAGGCTGCACTGCTAACAGGCTGCGCTGGGGACAGGCTGCACTGGAGGCAGGCGGCACTGGGGACAGGCTGCACTGGGGAGAGACTGCACTGGGAACAGGCTGCGCTGGGGACAGACTGCACTGGGGACAGGCTGCGCTGGGGACAGGCTGCACTGGGGACAGGCTGCACTGGGGACAGACTGCACTGGGGACAGGCTGCACTGCTAACAGGCTGTGCTGGGGACAGACTGCACTGGGGACAGACTGCACTGGGGACAGGCTGCACTGGGGACAGGCTGCGCTGGGGACAGGCTGCACTGGGGACAGGCTGCACTGGGGACAGGCTGCACTGCTAACAGGCTGTGCTGGGGACAGAATGCACTGGGGACAGGCTGCACTGGGGACAGGCTGCGCTGGGGACAGGCTGCACTGGGGACAGGCTGCACTGCTAACAGGCTGCGCTGGGGACAGGCTGCACTGGGGACAGACTGCACTGGGAACAGGCTGCGCTGGGGACAGGCTGCGCTGGGGACAGGCTGCGCTGGGGACAGACTGCACTGGGGACAGGCTGCGCTGGGGACAGGCTGCGCTGGGGACAGACTGCACTGGGGACAGGCTGCGCTGGGGACAGGCTGCGCTGGGGACAGGCTGCGCTGGGGACAGACTGCACTGGGGCAGGCTACGCTGGGGACAGGCTGCACTGCTAACAGGCTGCGCTGGGGACAGACTGCACTGGGGACAGACTGCACTGGGGACAGACTGCACTGGGGACAGGCTGCGCTGGGGACAGACTGCACTGGGAACAGACTGCACTAGGGACAGACTGCACTGGGGACAGGCTGCGCTGGGGACAGGCTGCGCTGGGGACAGGCTGCACAGGGGACAGGCTGCACTGCTAACAGGCTGTGCTGGGGACAGACTGCACTGGGGACAGGCTGCACTGCTAACAGGCTGCGCTGGGGACAGACTGCACTGGGGACAGACTGCACTGGGGACAGGCTGCGCTGGGGACAGACTGCACTGGGGACAGGCTGCGCTGGGGACGGGCTGCACTGGGGACAGGCTGCACTGGCAACAGGCTGCACTGGGGACAGGCTGCACTGGGAACAGGCTGCACTGGGGACAGACTGCACTGGGGACAGGCTGCACTGGGGACAGGCTGCACTGGGAACAGGCTGCACTGGGGACAGACTGCACTGGCAACAGGCTGCACTGGCAACAGGCTGCACTGGGGACAGGCTGCACTGGGAACAGGCTGCACTGGGGACAGGCTGCACTGGGGACAGACTGCACTGGGAACAGACTGCACTGGGAACAGGCTGCACTGGGGACAGACTGCACTGGGAACAGGCTGCACTGGGGACAGGCTGCACTGGGGACAGGCTGCACTGGGGACAGGCTGCACTGGGGACAGACTGCACTGGGAACAGGCTGCACTAGGGACAGACTGCACTGGGAACAGACTGCACTGGGAACAGGCTGCACTGGGGACAGGCTGCACTGGGGACAGCCTGCACTGGGGGCAGGCTGCGCTGCGGACAGACTGCACTGAGGACAGGCTGCACTGGGGACAGGCTGCACTGGGGACAGGCTGCACTGGGGACAGACTGCACTGGGGACAGGCTGCACTGCTAACAGGCTGTGCTGGGGACAGACTGCACTGGGGACAGGCTGCACTGGGGAGAGGCTGCGCTGGGTACAGACTGCACTGGGGACAGGCTGCACTGGGGACAGGCTGCACTGAGGAAAGGCTGCGCTGGGGACAGGCTGCACTGGGGACAGGCTGCACTGGGGACAGGCTGCGCTGGGAACAGGCTGCACTGGGGACAGGCTGCACTGCTAACAGGCTGTGCTGGGGACGGACTGCACTGGGGACAGACTGCACTGGGAACAGGCTGCACTGGGGACAGGCTGCACTGCTAACAGGCTGCGCTGGGGACAGACTGCACTGGGGACAGACTGCGTTGGGGACAGGCTGCGCGGGGGACAGGCTACGCTGGGGACAGGCTGCGCTGGGGACAGGCTGCACTGGGGACAGGCTGCGCTGGGGACAGGCTGCGCTGGGGACAGGCTGCGCTGGGGACAGACTGCACTGGGGACAGGCTGCACTGGGGACAGACTGCACTGGGGACAGGCTGCACTGGGGACAGGCTGCACTGCTAACAGGCTGCGCTGGGGACAGACTGCACTGGGGACAGACTGCGCTGGGGACAGGCTGCGCTGGGGACAGGCTACGCTGGGGACAGGCTGCGCTGGGGACAGGCTGCACTGGGGACAGGCTGCACTGGGGACAGGCTGCGCTGGGGACAGGCTGCGCTGGGGACAGACTGCACTGGGGACAGGCTGCACTGGGGACAGACTGCACTGGGGACAGGCTGCACTGGGGACAGGCTGCGCTGGGGACAGGCTGCACTGGCAACAGGCTGCACTGGCAACAGGCTGCACTGGGGACAGGCTGCACTGGGAACAGGCTGCACTGGGGACAGACTGCACTGGGGACAGGCTGCATGGGGGACAGACTGCACTGGGAACAGGCTGCACTGGGGACAGACTGCACTGGGGACAGGCTGCATGGGGGACAGACTGCACTGGGAACAGGCTGCACTGGGAACAGGCTGCACTGGGAACAGGCTGCACTGGGGGCAGGCTGCGCTGCGGACAGACTGCACTGGGGACAGGCTGCACTGGGGACAGACCGCACTGGGGACAGGCTGCACTGGGGACAGACTGCACTGGGGACAGGCTGCACTGGGGACAGGCTGCACTGGGGCAGGCTGCACTGGGAACAGACTGCACTGGCGACAGGCTGCACTGGGGACAGGCTGTGCACTGGAGACAGGCTGCACTAGGGACAGACTGCACTGGGGACAGGCTGCACTGGGGACAGACTGCACTGGGGACAGGCTGCACTGCTAACAGGCTGCACTGGGGACAGGCTGCACTGGGAACAGGCTGCACTGGGAACAGGCTGCACTGGGGGCAGGCGGCGCTGCGGACAGACTGCACTGGGGACAGGCTGCACTGGGGACAGACTGCACTGGGGACAGGCTGCACTGGGGACAGACTGCACTGGGGACAGGCTGCACTGGGGACAGGCTGCACTGGGGACAGGCTGCACTGGGGCAGGCTGCACTGGGGACAGGCTGTGCACTGGGGACAGGTTGCACTGGGAACAGGCTGCACTGGGGACAGACTGCACTGGGGAGAGGCTGCACTGGCAACAGGCTTCACTGGGAACAGACTGTACTAGGGACAGGCTGCACTGGGAAGAGGCTGCACTGGGGACAGACTGCACTGGGAACAGGCTGCACTGGGGACAGACTGCACTGGGGGCAGGCTGCACTGGGGACAGACTGCTGTGGGGTGAGGCTGCACTGGGGAGAGGCTGCACTGGGGACAGGATGCACTGGGGACAGACTGCACTGGGAACAGGCTGTACTGGGGACAGACTGCACTGGGGACAGACTGCACTGGGGACAGGCTTCACTGGGAACAGACTGCACTGGGGAGCGGCTGCACTGGGAACAGACCGCACTGGGGACAGACTGCACTGGGGACAGACTGCACTGGGGACAGGCTGCACTCGGAACAGACTGCACTGCGGAGAGGCTGCACTCGGGACAGACTGCACTGGCAACAGGCTTCACTGGGGAGAGGCTGCACTGGAGACAGGCTGCACTGGGGACAGACTGCACTGGCAACAGGCTTCACTGGGGAGAGGCTGCACTGGAGACAGGCTGCACTAGGGACAGACTGCACTGGGGGCAGGCTGCGCTGCGGACAGACTGCACTGGGGACAGGCTGCACTGGGGACAGGCTGCACTGCTAACAGGCTGTGCTGGGGACAGACTGCACTGGGGACAGGCTGCACTGGGGACAGGCTGCGCTGGGGACAGGCTGCGCTGGGGACAGGCTGCGCTGGGGACAGACTGCACTGGGGACAGGCTGCACTGGGGACAGGCTGCGCTGGGGACAGACTGCACTGGGGACAGGCTGCGCTGGGGACAGGCTGCACTGGGGACAGGCTGCGCTGGGGACAGGCTGCACTGGGGACAGGCTGCACTGGGGACAGGCTGCGCTGGGGACAGACGACAGACTGCACTGGGGACAGACTGCACTGGGGACAGGCTGCGCTGGGGACAGACTGCACTGGGGACAGGCTGCGCTGGGGACAGACTGCACTGGGGACAGGCTGCGCTGGGGACAGACGACAGACTGCACTGGGGACAGGCTGCACTGGGGACAGGCTGCACTGGGGACAGGCTGCGCTGCTAACAGGCTGCGCTGGGGACAGACTGCACTGGGGACAGACTGCACTGGGGACAGACTGCACTGGGGACAGGCTGCACTGCTAACAGGCTGCGCTGGGGACAGGCTGCACTGGAGGCAGGCGGCACTGGGGACAGGCTGCACTGGGGAGAGACTGCACTGGGAACAGGCTGCGCTGGGGACAGACTGCACTGGGGACAGGCTGCGCTGGGGACAGGCTGCACTGGGGACAGGCTGCGCTGGGGACAGACTGCACTGGGGACAGGCTGCACTGCTAACAGGCTGTGCTGGGGACAGACTGCACTGGGGACAGACTGCACTGGGGACAGGCTGCACTGGGGACAGGCTGCGCTGGGGACAGGCTGCACTGGGGACAGGCTGCACTGGGGACAGGCTGCACTGCTAACAGGCTGTGCTGGGGACAGAATGCACTGGGGACAGGCTGCACTGGGGACAGGCTGCGCTGGGGACAGGCTGCACTGGGGACAGGCTGCACTGCTAACAGGCTGCGCTGGGGACAGGCTGCACTGCGGACAGACTGCACTGGGAACAGGCTGCGCTGGGGACAGGCTGCGCTGGGGACAGGCTGCGCTGGGGACAGACTGCACTGGGGACAGGCTGCGCTGGGGACAGGCTGCGCTGGGGACAGACTGCACTGGGGACAGGCTGCGCTGGGGACAGGCTGCGCTGGGGACAGGCTGCGCTGGGGACAGACTGCACTGGGGCAGGCTACGCTGGGGACAGGCTGCACTGCTAACAGGCTGCGCTGGGGACAGACTGCACTGGGGACAGACTGCACTGGGGACAGACTGCACTGGGGACAGGCTGCGCTGGGGACAGACTGCACTGGGAACAGACTGCACTAGGGACAGACTGCACTGGGGACAGGCTGCGCTGGGGACAGGCTGCGCTGGGGACAGGCTGCACTGGGGACAGGCTGCACTGCTAACAGGCTGTGCTGGGGACAGACTGCACTGGGGACAGGCTGCACTGCTAACAGGCTGCGCTGGGGACAGACTGCACTGGGGACAGACTGCACTGGGGACAGGCTGCGCTGGGGACAGACTGCACTGGGGACAGGCTGCGCTGGGGACAGACTGCACTGGGGACAGGCTGCACTGGGGACGGGCTGCACTGGGGACAGGCTGCACTGGCAACAGGCTGCACTGGGGACAGGCTGCACTGGGAACAGGCTGCACTGGGGACAGACTGCACTGGGGACAGGCTGCACTGGGGACAGGCTGCACTGGGAACAGGCTGCACTGGGGACAGACTGCACTGGCAACAGGCTGCACTGGCAACAGGCTGCACTGGGGACAGGCTGCACTGGGAACAGGCTGCACTGGGGACAGGCTGCACTGGGGACAGACTGCACTGGGAACAGACTGCACTGGGAACAGGCTGCACTGGGGACAGACTGCACTGGGAACAGGCTGCACTGGGGACAGGCTGCACTGGGGACAGGCTGCACTGGGGACAGGCTGCACTGGGGACAGACTGCACTGGGAACAGGCTGCACTAGGGACAGACTGCACTGGGAACAGACTGCACTGGGAACAGGCTGCACTGGGGACAGGCTGCACTGGGGACAGCCTGCACTGGGGGCAGGCTGCGCTGCGGACAGACTGCACTGAGGACAGGCTGCGCTGGGGACAGGCTGCACTGGGGACAGGCTGCACTGGGGACAGACTGCACTGGGGACAGGCTGCACTGCTAACAGGCTGTGCTGGGGACAGACTGCACTGGGGACAGGCTGCACTGGGGAGAGGCTGCGCTGGGTACAGACTGCACTGGGGACAGGCTGCACTGGGGACAGGCTGCACTGAGGAAAGGCTGCGCTGGGGACAGGCTGCACTGGGGACAGGCTGCACTGGGGACAGGCTGCGCTGGGAACAGGCTGCACTGGGGACAGGCTGCACTGCTAACAGGCTGTGCTGGGGACGGACTGCACTGGGGACAGACTGCACTGGGAACAGGCTGCACTGGGGACAGGCTGCACTGCTAACAGGCTGCGCTGGGGACAGACTGCACTGGGGACAGACTGCTTTGGGGACAGGCTGCGCGGGGGACAGGCTACGCTGGGGACAGGCTGCGCTGGGGACAGGCTGCACTGGGGACAGGCTGCGCTGGGGACAGGCTGCGCTGGGGACAGGCTGCGCTGGGGACAGACTGCACTGGGGACAGGCTGCACTGGGGACAGACTGCACTGGGGACAGGCTGCACTGGGGACAGGCTGCACTGCTAACAGGCTGCGCTGGGGACAGACTGCACTGGGGACAGACTGCGCTGGGGACAGGCTGCGCTGGGGACAGGCTACGCTGGGGACAGGCTGCGCTGGGGACAGGCTGCACTGGGGACAGGCTGCACTGGGGACAGGCTGCGCTGGGGACAGGCTGCGCTGGGGACAGACTGCACTGGGGACAGACTGCACTGGGGACAGACTGCACTGGGGACAGGCTGCACTGGGGACAGGCTGCGCTGGGGACAGGCTGCACTGGGGACAGGCTGCACTGGGAACAGGCTGCACTGGGGACAGACTGCATTGGCAACAGGCTGCACTGGCAACAGGCTGCACTGGGGACAGGCTGCACTGGCGACAGGCTGCACTGGGAACAGGCTGCACTGGGGACAGACTGCGCTGCGGACAGACTGCACTGGGGAGAGGCTGCACTGGCAACAGGCTGCACTGGGGACAGACTGCACTGGCAACAGGCTGCACTGGCAACAGGCTGCACTGGCAACAGGCTGCACTGGGGGCAGGCTGCACTGGGGACAGACTGCACTGGGGACAGGCTGCACTGGGGACAGACTGCACTGGGGACAGGCTGCACTGGGGACAGGCTGCACTGGGGCAGGCTGCACTGGGGACAGACTGCACTGGCGACAGGCTGCACTGGGGACAGGCTGTGCACTGGGGACAGGTTGCACTGGGAACAGGCTGCACTGGGGACAGACTGCACTGGCGACAGGCTGCACTGGGGACAGGCTGTGCACTGGGGACAGGTTGCACTGGCAACAGGCTTCACTGGGAACAGACTGTACTAGGGACAGGCTGCACTGGGATCAGGCTGCACTGGGGACAGACTGCACTGGGGACAGACTGCACTGGGGACAGACTGCACTGGGGACAGGCTGCACTGGGAACAGGCTGCACTGGGAACAGGCTGCACTGGGGACAGACTGCACTGGGGGCAGGCTGCACTGGGGACAGACTGCTCTGGGGTGAGGCTGCACTGGGGACAGGCTGCACTGGGGACAGGCTGCACTGGGGACAGACTGCACTGGGAACAGGCTGCACTGGGGACAGACTGCACTGGGGACAGACTGCACTGGGGACAGGCTTCACTGGGAACAGACTGCACTGGGGAGCGGCTGCACTGGGAACAGACCGCACTGGGGACAGACTGCACTGGGGACAGACTGCACTGGGGACAGGCTGCACTCGGAACAGACTGCACTGGGGAGAGGCTGCACTGGGGACAGACTGCACTGGCAACAGGCTTCACTGGGGAGAGGCTGCACTGGAGACAGGCTGCACTGGGGACAGGCTGCACTGGGGACAGACTGCACTGGGAACAGGCTGCACTGGGGACATGCTGCACTGGGAACAGGCTTCACTGGGAACTGACTGCACTGTGGACAGGCTGCACTGGGGACAGACTGCACTGGGGAGAGGCTGCACTGGGGAGAGGCTGCACTGGGGACAGACTGCACTGGGGACAGACTGCACTGGGGACAGGCTGCACTGGGGAGAGGCTGCACTGGAGACAGGCTGCACTGGAGACAGGCTGCACTGGGGAGAGGCTGCACTGGGGACAGGCTGCACTGGGGACAGACTGCTCTGGGGACAGACTACACTGGGGACAGACTGCACTGGGAACAGGCTGCACTGGGGAGAGGCTGCACTGGGGAGAGGCTGCACTGGGGACAGACTGCACTAGGGACAGACTGCACTGGGGACAGGCTGCACTGGGGACAGGCTGCACTGGGGACAGACTGCACTGGGGACAGACTACAGTGGGAACAGGCTGCACTGGGGAGAGGCTGCACTGGAGACAGGCTGCACTGGAGACAGGCTGCACTGGGAATAGGCTGCACTGGGGACAGACTGCACTGGGGACAGGCTGCACTGGGGAGAGGCTGCACTGGGGACAGACTGCACAGGGGACAGGCTGCACTGGGGACAGGCTGCACTGGGGACAGACTGCACAGGGGACAGGCTGCACTGGGGACAGGCTGCACTGGGGAGAGGCTGCACTGAGAACAGGCTGCACTGGGGACAGACTGCACTGGGGACAAAGAACAAAGAACAAAGAAATGTACAGCACAGGAACAGGCCCTTCGGCCCTCCAAGCCCGTGCCGACCATACTGCCCGACTAAACTACAATCTTCTACACTTCCTGGGTCCGTATCCTTCTATTCCCATCCTATTCATATATTTGTCAAGATGCCCCTTAAATGTCCCTATCGTCCCTGCCTCCACTACCTCCTCCGGTAGTGAGTTCCAGGCACCCACTACCCTCTGCGTAAAAAACTTGCCTCGTACATCTACTCTAAACTTTGCCCCTCTCACCTTAAACCTATGCCCCCTAGTAATTGACCCCTCTACCCTGGGGAAAAGCCTCTGACTATCCACTCTGTCTATGCCCCTCATAATTTTGTATACCTCTATCAGGTCGCCCCTCAACCTCCTTCGTTCCAGTGAGAACAAACCGAGTTTATTCAATCGCTCCTCATAGCTTATGCCCTCCATACCAGGCAACATTCTGGTAAATCTCTTCTGCACCCTCTCTAAAGCCTCCACATCCTTCTGGTAGTGTGGCGACCAGAATTGAACACTATACTCCAAGTGTGGCCTACCTAAGGTTCTATACAGCTGCAACATGACTTGCCAATTCTTATACTCAATGCCCCGGCCAATGAAGGCAAGCATGCCGTATGCCTTCTTGACTACCTTCTCCACCTGTGTAGCCCCTTTCAGTGATCTGTGGACCTGTACTCCTAGATCTCTTTGACTTTCAATACTCTTGAGGGTTCTACCATTCACTGTATATTCCCTACCTGCATTAGCCCTTCCAAAATGCATTACCTCACATTTGTCCAGGTTAAACTCCATCTGCCATCTCTCCGCCCAAGTCTCCAGACAATCTAAATCCTGCTGTATCCTCAGACAGTCCTCATCGCTATCCGCAATTCCACCAACCTTTGTGTCGTCTGCAAACTTACTAATCAGACCAGTTACATTTTCCTCCAAATCATTTATATATACTACAAAGAGCAAAGGTCCCAGCACTGATCCCTGTGGAACACCACTGGTCACAGCCCTCCAATTAGAAAAGCATCCCTCCATTGCTACCCTCTGCCTTCTATGGCCTAGCCAGTTCTGTATCCACCTTGCCAGTTCACCCCTGATCCCGTGTGACTTCACCTTTTGTACTAGTCTACCATGAGGGACCTTGTCAAAGGCCTTACTGAAGTCCATATAGACAACATCTACTGCCCTACCTGCATCAATCATCTTAGTGACCTCCTCGAAAAACTCTATCAAGTTAGTGAGACACGACCTTCCCTTCACAAAACCGTGCTGCCTCTCACTAATACGTCCATTTGCTTCCAAATGGGAGTAGATCCTGTCTCGAAGAATTCTCTCCAGTAATTTCCCTACCACTGAAGTAAGGCTCACCGGCCTGTAGTTCCCGGGATTATCCCTGCCACCCTTCTTAAACAGAGGAACAACATTGGCTATTCTCCAGTCCTCCGGGACATCCCCTGAAGACAGCGAGGATCCAAAGATTTCTGTCAAGGCCTCAGCAATTTCCTCTCCAGCCTCCTTCAGTATTCTGGGGTAGATCCCATCCGGCCCTGGGGACTTATCTACCTTAATATTTTTTAAGACACCCAACACCTCGTCTTTTTGGATCACAATGTGACCCAGGCTATCTACACCCCCTTCTCCAGACTCAACATCTACCAATTCCTTCTCTTTGGTGAATACTGATGCAAAGTATTCATTTAGTACCTCGCCCATTTCCTCTGGCTCCACACATAGATTCCCTTGCCTATCCTTCAGTGGGCCAACCCTTTCCCTGGCTACCCTCTTACTTTTTATGTAAGTGTAAAAAGCCTTGGGATTTTCCTTAACCCTATTTGCCAATGCCTTTTCATGACCCCTTCTAGCCCTCCTGACTCCTTGCTTAAGTTCCTTCCTACTTTCCTTATATGCCACACAGGCTTCGTCTGTTCCCAGCCTTTTAGCCCTGACAAATGCCTCCTTTTTCTTTTTGACGAGGCCTACAATATCACTCGTCATCCAAGGTTCCCGAAAATTGCCGTATTTATCTTTCTTCCTCACAGGAACATGCCTGTCCTGTATTCCTTTCAACTGACACTTGAAAGCCTCCCACATGTCAGATGTTGATTTGCCCTCAAACATCCGCCCCCAATCTATGTTCTTCAGTTCCCGCCTAATATTGTTATAATTAGCCTTCCCCCAATTTAGCACATTCATCCTCGGACCACTCTTATCCTTGTCCACCAGTACTTTAAAACTTACTGAATTGTGGTCACTGTTACCGAAATGCTCCCCTACTGAAACATCTACCACCTGGCCGGGCTCATTCCCCAATACCAGGTCCAGTACCGCCCCTTCCCTAGTTGGACTGTTTACATATTGTTTTAAGAAGCCCTCCTGGATGCTCCTTACAAACTCTGCCCCGTCTAAGCCCCTGGCACTAAGTGAGTCCCAGTCAATATTGGGGAAGTTGAAGTCTCCCATCACCACAACCCTGTTGTTTTTACTCTTTTCCAAAATCTGTCTACCTATCTGCTCCTCTATCTCCCGCTGGCTGTTGGGAGGCCTGTAGTATACCCCCAACATTGTGACTGCACCCTTCTTATTCCTGATCTCTACCCATATAGCCTCACTGCCCTCTGAGGTGTCCTCTCGCTGTATAGCTGTGATACTCTCCTGAACAAGTAGCGCAACTCCGCCTCCCCTTTTACATCCCCCTCTATCCCGCCTGAAACATCTAAATCCTGGAACGTTTAGCTGCCAATCCTGCCCTTCCCTCAACCAGGTCTCTGTAATGGCAACAACATCATAGTTCCAAGTAGTAATCCAAGCTCTAAGTTCATCTGCCTTACCCGTAATGCTCCTTGCATTAAAACATATGCACTTCAGGCCACCAGACCCGCTGTGTTCAGCAACTTCTCCCCGTCTGCGCTGCCTCAGAGCCACACTGTCCCTATTCCCTAGTTCTCCCTCAATGCTCTCACCTTCTGACCTATTGCTCCCGTGCCCACCCCCCTGCCATACTAGTTTAAACCCTCCCGTGTGACACTAGCAAACCTCGCGGCCAGGATATTTATGCCTCTCCGGTTTAGATGCAACCCGTCCATCTTATACAGGTCACACCTGCCCCGGAAGAGCTCCCAGTGGTCCAGATAACATAAACCCTCCCTCCTACACCAGCTGTTTAGCCACGTGTTTGTCTGCTCTATCTTCCTATTTCTAGCCTCACTGGCACGTGGCACAGGGAGTAATCCCGAGATTACAACCCTCGAGGTCCTGTCTTTTAACTTTCTGCCTAGCTCCCTGAACTCCTGCTGCAGGACCTCATGCCCCTTCCTGCCTATGTCGTTAGTACCAATATGTACAACGACCTCTGCCTGTTTGCCCTCCCCCTTCAGGATTCCCTCTACCCGTTCGGAGACATCCTGGACCCTGGCACCAGGGAGGCAACATACCATCCTGGAGTCTCTTTCACGTCCACAGAAGCGCCTATCTGTGCCCCTGACTATAGAGTCCCCTATAACTATTACTCTTCTGCGCTTTGACCCTCCCTTCTGAACATCAGAGCCAGCCGTGGTGCCACTGCTCTGGCTGCTGCTGTTTTCCCCTGATAGGCTATCCCCCCCGTCAGTATCCAAAGGGGTATATCTGTTCGAGAGGGGGACAACCACAGGGGATTCCTGCACTGACTGCCTGCCCTTTCTGGTGGTCACCCATTTCTCTGCCTGCACCTTGGGTGTGACCACACTTACATAACTGCGATCTATGACGCTTTCCGCCACCTGCATGCTCCTAAGTGCATCCAATTGCTGCTCCAACCGAACCATGCGGTCTGTGAGGAGCTGCAGTTGGGTGCACTTTCTGCAGATGAAGCCATCCGGGACACTGGAAGCCTCCCGGACCTGCCACATCTCACAGTCAGAGCACAGCACCCCTCTAACTGACATTGCGTCAATTAATTAAAATTAAAATTTGTCTTTTTTTTTAAAAAGCAGGACAGACTGCTCTGGGGAGAGGCTGCACTGGGGAGAGGCTGCACTGGGAACAGTCTGCACAGGGGACAAAGAACAACAAACAAAGAACAAAGAAATGTACAGCACAGGAACAGGCCCTTCGGCCCTCCAAGCCCGTGCCGACCATGCTGCCCGACTAAACTACAATCTTCTACACTTCCTGGGTCCGTATCCCTCTATTCCGATCCTATTCATGTATTTGTCAAGATGCCCCTTAAATGTCCCTATCGTCCCTGCTTCCACCACCTCCTCCGGTAGCGGGTTCCAGGCACCCACTACCCTCTGCGTAAAAAACTTGCCTCGTACATCTACTCTAAACCTTGCCCCTCTCACCTTAAACCTATGCCCCCTAGTAATTGACCCCTCTACCCCGGGGAAAAGCCTCTGACTATCCACTCTATGCCACTCATAATTTTGTAGACCTCTATCAGGTCTCCCCTCAACCTCCGTCGTTCCAGTGAGAACAAACCGAGTTTATTCAACCGCTCCTCATAGCTAATGCCCTCCATACCAGGCAACATTCTGGTAAATCTCTTCTGCACCCTCTCTAAAGCCTCCACATCCTTCTGGTAGTGTGGCGACCAGAATTGAACACTATACTCCAAGTGTGGCCTAACTAAGGTTCTATACAGCTGCGACATGACTTGCCAATTCTTATACTCAATGCCCCGGCCAATGAAGGCAAGCATGCCCTATGCCTTCTTGACTACCTTCTCCACCTGTGTTGCCCCTTTCAGTGACCTGTGCACCTGTACTCCTAGGTCTCTTTGACTTTCAATGCTCTTGAGGGTTCTACCATTCACTGTATATTCCCTACCTGCATTAGACCTTCCAAAATGCATTACCTCACATTTGTCTGGATTAAACTCCATCTGCCATCTCTCCGCCCAAGTCTCCAAACAATCTAAATCCTGCTGTATCCTCTGACAGTCCTCATCGCTATCCGCAATTCCACCAACCTTTGTGTCGTCTGCAACTTACTAATCAGACCAGTTACATTTTCCTCCATATCATTTATATAAAGTACAAAGAGCAAAGGTCCCAGCACTGATCCCTGTGGAACACCACTGATCACAGCCCTCCAATTAGAAAAGCATCCTTCCATTGCCACTCTCTGCCTTCTATGACCTAGCCAGTTCTGTATCCACCTTACCAGCTCACCCCTGATCCCGTGTGACTTCACCTTTTGTACTAGTCTACCATAAGGGACCTTGTCAAAGGCCTTACTGAAGTCCATATAGACAACATCCACTGCCCTACCTTCACAATCATCTTAGTGACCTCCTCGAAAAACTGTATCAAGTTAGTGAGACACGATCTCCCCTTCACAAAACCGTGCTGCCTCTCACTAATACGTCCATTTGCTTCCAAATGGGAGTAGATCCTGTCTCGAAGAATTCTCTCCAGTAATTTCCCTACCACTGAAGTAAGGCTCACCGGCCTGTAGTTCCCTGGATTATCCTTGCTACCCTTCTGAGACAGAGGAACAACATTGGCTATTCTCCAGTCCTCCGGGACATCACCTGAAGACAGTGAGGATCCAAAGATTTCTGTCAAGGCCTCAGCAATTTCCTCTCCAGCCTCCTTCAGTATTCTGGGGGAGATCCCATCAGGCCCTGGGGACTTATCTACCTTAATATTTTTTAAGACACCCAACACCTCGTCTTTTTGGATCTCAATGTGACCCAGGCTATCTACACACCCTTCTCCAGACTCAACATCTACCAATTTCTTCTCTTTGGTGAATACTGATGCAAAGTATTCATTTAGTACCTCACCCATTTCCTCTGGCTCCACACATAGATTCCCTTGCCTATCCTTCAGTGGGCCAACCCTTTCCCTGGCTACCCTCTTGCTTTTTATGTACGTGTAAAAAGCCTTGGGATTTTCCTTAACCCTATTTGCCAATGACTTTCCGTGACCCCTTCTAGCCCTCCTGACTCCTTGCTTAAGTTCCTTCCTACTTTCCTTATATTCCACGCAGGTTTCGTCTGTTCCCAGCCTTTTAGCCCTGACAAATGCCTCCTTTTTCTTTTTGACAAGGCCTACAATATCTCTTGTTATCCAAGGTTCCCGAAAATTGCCGTATTTATCCTTCTTCCTCACAGGAACATGCCGGTCCTAAATTCCTTTCAACTGACACTTGAAAGCCTCCCACATGTCAGATGTTGATTTGCCCTCAAACATCCGCCCCCAATCTATGTTCTTCAGTTCCCGCCTAATATTGTTATAATTCGCCTTCCCCCAATTTAGCACATTCATCCTAGGACGACTCTTATCCTTGTCCACCAGTACTTTAAAACTTACTGAATTGTGGTCACTGTTACCGAAATGCTCCCCTACTGAAACATCTGCCACCTGGCCGGGCTCATTCCCCAATACCAGGTCCAGTACTGCCCCTTCCCTCGTTGGACTGTTTACATATTGTTTTAAGAAGCCCTCCTGGATGCTCCTTACAAACTCCGCCCCGTCTAAGCCCCTGGCACTAAGTGAGTCCCAGTCAATATTGGGGAAGTTGAAGTCTCCCATCACCACAACCCTGTTGTTTTTACTCTTTTCCAAAATCTGTCTACCTATCTGCTCCTCTATATCCCGCTGGCTGTTGGGAGGCCTGTTGTAAACCCCCAGCATTGTGACTGCACCCTTCTTATTCCTGATCTCGACCCATATAGCCTCACTGCCCTCTGAGGTGTCCTCCCACAGTGTAGCTGTGATATTCTCCCTAACCAGTAGCGCAACTCCGCCTCCCCTTTTACATCCCCCTCTATCCTGCCTGAAACATCTAAATCCTGGAACGTTTAGCTGCCAATCCTGCCCTTCCCTCAACCAGGTCTCTGTAATGGCAACAACATCATAGTTCCAAGTACTAATCCAAGCTCTAAGTTCATCTGCCTTACCCGTAATACTTCTTGCATTAAAACATATGCACTTCAGGCCACCAGACCCGCTGTGTTCAGCAACTTCTCCCCGTCTGCTCTGCCTCAGAGCCACACTGTCCCTATTCCCTAGTTCTCCCTCAATGCTCTCACCTTCTGACCTATTGCTCCCGTGCCCACCCCCCTGCCATACTAGTTTAAACCCTCCCGTGTGACACTAGTAAACCTCGCGGCCAGGATATTTATGCCTCTCCGGTTTAGATGCAACCCGTCCATCTTATACAGGTCACACCTGCCCCGGAAGAGCTCCCAGTGGTCCAGAAAACGGAAACCCTCCCTCCTACACCAGCTGTTTAGCCACGTGTTTAGCTGCTCTATCTTCCTATTTCTAGCCTCACTGGCACGTGGCACAGGGAGTAATCCCGAGATTACAACCCTCCAGGTCCTGTCTTTTAACTTTCTGCCTAGCTCCCTGAACTCCTGCTGCAGGACCTCATGCCCCTTCCTGCCTATGTCGTTAGTACCAATATGTACAACGACCTCTGCCTGTTTGCCCTCCCCCTTCAGGATGCCCTCTACCCGTTCGGAGACATCCTGGACCCTGGCACCAGGGAGGCAACATACCATCCTGGAGTCTCTTTCACGTCCACAGAAGCGCCTATCTGTGCCCCTGACTATAGAGTCCCCTATTACTATTGCTCTTCTGCGCTTTGACCCTCCCTTCTGAACATCAGAGCCAGCCGTGGTGCCACTGCTCTGGCTGCTGCTGTTTTCCCCTGATAGGCTATCCCCCCCGACAGTATCCAAAGGGGTATACCTGTTCAAGAGGGGGACAACCACAGGGGATTCCTGCACTGACTGCCTGCCCTTTCTGGTGGTCACCCATTTCTCTGCCTGCACCTTGGGTGTGACCACATTTACATAACTGTGATCTATGACGCTTTCCGCCACCTGCATGCTCCTAAGTGCATCCAATTGCTGCTCCAACCGAACCATGCGGTCTGTGAGGAGCTCCAGTTGGGTGCACTTTCTGCAGATGAAGCCATCCGGGACGCTGGAAGCCTTCCGGACCTGCCACATCTCACAGTCAGAGCACAGCACCCCTCTAACTGACATTGCGTCAATTAATTAAAATTAAGTTTAAAATTTTTTAAAAAATATTAAAATATATTTTTTTCAAACTTACTGTTAACTATCTGTTTCCTAGCACTAGATTTCTAATAGAAATGCGAAAGCTAAATACAGTACTCTCCGATCTCTGGCTTAGATACCCCTCTAAATTATAATTAAGTAATTATGTTTAATTAGTTACCAATGCTTAATTTTTTTAATTTAGTGTAGATTCCCAACCAGCCACTCAGGTCACAGCTTTTCTGTGATGTCACTTCAGTTTCCCCCGACACACACAATTTGAAAAAAGTATAAAAGTAAAAATGAGTAAAAATCACTTACTTACCTTCTTACCTTCTGAGTGTCTGAGATGTTCTCAGGTTATCTTCCTGACAGAGACTGCTCCTCCTCCTCCGAATGGCTCCCGAAACTAGGCCGCGATCTTTTAAAATCTCCGCACTGACTCGCAGCTCCCGCGCTTTTTAAATCTCCCGGCTCTCCCTCCCGCGCTGTTTTCACTGTCCCGGCTCACTCAGCTCCCGCGCTGTTTTCACTGTCCCGGCTCACTCACCTCCCGCGCTGTTTTCAATGTCCCGGCTCACTCACCTCCCGCGCTGTTTTCTCTGTCCCGGCTCACTCTCCTCCCGCGCTGTTTTCACTGTCCCGGCTCACTCACCTCCCGCGCTGTTTTCACTGTCCCGGCTCACTCACCTCTCGCGCTGTTTTCACTGTCCCGGCTCACTCACCTCTCGCGCTGTTTTCACTGTCCCGGCTCACTCAGCTCCCGCGCTGTTTTCACTGTCCCGGCTCTCTCTCCTCCCGCGCTGTTTTCACTGTCCCGGCTCACTCTCCTCCCGCGCTGTTTTCACTGTCCCGGCTCACTCACCTCCCGCGCTGTTTTCACTGTCCCGGCTCACTCACCTCTCGCGCTGTTTTCACTGTCCCGGCTCACTCAGCTCCCGCGCTGTTTTCAATGTCCCGGCTCACTCACCTCCCGCGCTGTTTTCACTGTCCCGGCTCACTCACCTCCCGCGCTGTTTTCACTGTCCCGGCTCACTCACCTCCCGCGCTGTTTTCAATGTCCCGGCTCACTCAGCTCCCGCGCTGTTTTCACTGTCCCGGTTCACTCACCTCTCGCGCTGTTTTCAATGTCCCGGATCACTCCTCCCGCGCTGTTTTCACTGTCCCGGCTCACTCAGCTCCCGCGCTGTTTTCACTGTCCCGGCTCACTCACCTCCCGCGCTGTTTTCACTGTCCCGGCTCACTCACCTCCCGCGCTGTTTTCACTGTCCCGGCTCACTCACCTCCCGCGCTGTTTTCACTGTCCCGGCTCACTCACCTCCCGCGCTGTTTTCACTGTCCCGGCTCACTCACCTCCCGCGCTGTTTTCACTGTCCCGGCTCACTCAGCTCCCGCGCTGTTTTCAATGTCCCGGCTCACTCCCCTCTCGCGCTGTTTTCACTGTCCCGGCTCACTCTCCTCCCGCGCTGTTTTCACTGTCCCGGCTCACTCACCTCCCGCGCTGTTTTCACTGTCCCGGCTCACTCACCTCCCGCGCTGTTTTCACTGTCCCGGCTCACTCACCTCCCGCGCTGTTTTCACTGTCCCGGCTCACTCACCTCCCGCGCTGTTTTCACTGTCCCGGCTCACTCACCTCCCGCGCTGTTTTCACTGTCCCGGCTCACTCACCTCCCGCGCTGTTTTCACTGTCCCGGCTCACTCACCTCCCGCGCTGTTTTCACTGTCCCGGCTCACTCAGCTCCCGCGCTGTTTTCACTGTCCCGGCTCACTCACCTCCCGCGCTGTTTTCACTGTCCCGGCTCACTCACCTCTCGCGCTGTTTTCACTGTCCTGGCTCACTCACCTCTCGCGCTGTTTTCACTGTCCCGGCTCACTCAGCTCCCGCGCTGTTTTCACTGTCCCGGCTCTCTCTCCTCCCGCGCTGTTTTCACTGTCCCGGCTCACTCACCTCTCGCGCTGTTTTCACTGTCCCGGCTCACTCAGCTCCCGCGCTGTTTTCACTGTCCCGGTTCACTCACCTCTCGCGCTGTTTTCAATGTCCCGGATCACTCTCCTCCCGCGCTGTTTTCACTGTCCCGGCTCACTCAGCTCCCGCGCTGTTTTCACTGTCCCGGCTCACTCACCTCCCGCGCTGTTTTCAATGTCCCGGCTCACTCTCCTCCCGCGCTGTTTTCAATGTCCCGGCTCACTCCCCTCTCGCGCTGTTTTCACTGTCCCGGCTCACTCTCCTCCCGCGCTGTTTTCACTGTCCCGGCTCACTCACCTCCCGCGCTGTTTTCACTGTCCCGGCTCACTCACCTCCCGCGCTGTTTTCACTGTCCCGGCTGACTCACCTCCCGCGCTGTTTTCACTGTCCCGGCTCACTCACCTCCCGCGCTGTTTTCACTGTCCCGGCTCACTCAGCTCCCGCGCTGTTTTCACTGTCCCGGCTCACTCACCTCCCGCGCTGTTTTCACTGTCCCGGCTCACTCACCTCCCGCGCTGTTTTCACTGTCCCGGCTCACTCACCTCCCGCGCTGTTTTCACTGTCCCGGCTCACTCAGCTCCCGCGCTGTTTTCACTGTCCCGGCTCACTCACCTCCCGCGCTGTTTTCAATGTCCCGGCTCACTCAGCTCCCGCGCTGTTTTCACTGTTCCGGCTCACTCACCTCTTGCGCTGTTTTCACTGTCCCGGCTCACTCACCTCCCGCGCTGTTTTCAATGTCCCGGCTCACTCTCCTCCCGCGCTGTTTTCACTGTCCCGGCTCACTCACCTCCCGCGCTGTTTTCAATGTCCCGGCTCACTCAGCTCCCGCGCTGTTTTCAATGTCCAGGCTCACTCACCTCCCGCGCTGTTTTCACTGTCCCGGCTCACTCACCTCCCGCGCTGTTTTCACTGTCCCGGCTCCCTCAGCTCCCGCGCTGTTTTCACTGTCCCGGCTCACTCTCCTCCCGCGCTGTTTTCACTCTCCCGGCTCACTCAGCTCCCGCGCTATTTTCAATGTCCCGGCTCACTCTCCTCCCGCGCTGTTTTCACTGTCCCGGCTCACTCACCTCCCGCGCTGTTTTCACTGTCCCGGCTCACTCACCTCCCGCGCTGTTTTCACTGTCCCGGCTCACTCACCTCCCGCGCTGTTTTCACTGTCCCGGCTCACTCACCTCCCGCGCTGTTTTCACTCTCCCGGCTCACTCTCCTCCCGCGCTGTTTTCACTCTCCCGGCTCACTCTCCTCCCGCGCTGTTTTCAATGTCCCGGCTCACTCACCTCTCGCGCTGTTTTCACTCTCCCGGCTCACTCTCCTCCCGCGCTGTTTTCACTGTCCCGGCTCACTCTCCTCTCGCGCTGTTTTCAATGTCCCGGCTCACTCACCTCTCGCGCTGTTTTCACTCTCCCGGCTCACTCAGCTCCCGCGCTGTTTTCAATGTCCCGGCTCACTCAGCTCCCGCGCTGTTTTCACTGTCCCGGCAGTCTCTCCTCCCGCGCTGTTTTCAATGTCCCGGCTCACTCACCTCTCGCGCTGTTTTCACTGTCCCGGCTCACTCAGCTCCCGCGCTGTTTTCAATGTCCCGGCTCACTCACCTCCCGCGCTGTTTTCAATGTTCCGGCTCACTCACCCCCCGCGCTGTTTTCAATGTCCCGGCTCTCTCACCTCCCGCGCTGTTTTCACTGTCCCGGCTCACTCTCCTCCCGCGCTGTTTTCAATGTCCCGGCTCACTCACCTCCCGCGCTGTTTTCAATGTCCCGGCTCACTCACCTCCCGCGCTGTTTTCACTGTCCCGGCTCACTCTCCTCCCGCGCTGTTTTCACTGTCCCGGCTCACTCACCTCCCGCGCTGTTTTCAATGTCCCGGCTCACTCACCTCCCGCGCTGTTTTCACTGTCCCGGCTCACTCACCTCCCGCGCTGTTTTCACTGTCCCGGCTCACTCACCTCCCGCGCTGTTTTCACTCTCCCGGCTCACTCTCCTCCCGCGCTGTTTTCACTCTCCCGGCTCACTCTCCTCCCGCGCTGTTTTCAATGTCCCGGCTCACTCACCTCTCGCGCTGTTTTCACTCTCCCGGCTCACTCTCCTCCCGCGCTGTTTTCACTGTCCCGGCTCACTCTCCTCCCGCGCTGTTTTCAATGTCCCGGCTCACTCACCTCTCGCGCTGTTTTCACTCTCCCGGCTCACTCAGCTCCCGCGCTGTTTTCAATGTCCCGGCTCACTCAGCTCCCGCGCTGTTTTCACTGTCCCGGCAGTCTCTCCTCCCGCGCTGTTTTCAATGTCCCGGCTCACTCACCTCTCGCGCTGTTTTCACTGTCCCGGCTCACTCAGCTCCCGCGCTGTTTTCAATGTCCCGGCTCACTCACCTCCCGCGCTGTTTTCAATGTTCCGGCTCACTCACCTCCCGCGCTGTTTTCAATGTCCCGGCTCTCTCACCTCCCGCGCTGTTTTCACTGTCCCGGCTCACTCTCCTCCCGCGCTGTTTTCAATGTCCCGGCTCACTCACCTCCCGCGCTGTTTTCAATGTCCCGGCTCACTCACCTCCCGCGCTGTTTTCACTGTCCCGGCTCACTCAGCTCCCGCGCTGTTTTCAATGTCCCGGCTCACTCACCTCCCGCGCTGTTTTCACTGTCCCGGCTCACTCTCCTCCCGCGCTGTTTTCACTGTCCCGGCTCACTCTCCTCCCGCGCTGTTTTCACTGTCCCGGCTCTCGCTCCTCCCGCGCTGTTTTCACTGTCCCGGCTCACTCACCTCTCGCGCTGTTTTCACTGTCCCGGCTCACTCACCTCCCGCGCTGTTTTCACTGTCCCGGCTCACTCACCTCTCGCGCTGTTTTCACTGTCCCGGCTCACTCTCCTCCCGCGCTGTTTTCACTGTCCCGGCTCACTCACCTCTCGCGCCGTTTTCACTGTCCCGGCTCACTCACCTCCCCCGCTGTTTTCAATGTCCCGGCTCACTCACCTCCCGCGCTGTTTTCAGAGTCCCGGCTCCCTCAGCTCCCACGCTGTTTTCACTGTCCCGGCTCACTCTCCTCCCGCGCTGTTTTCACTCTCCCGGCTCACTCAGCTCCCGCGCTATTTTCAATGTCCCGGCTCACTCTCCTCCCGCGCTGTTTTCACTGTCCCGGCTCACTCACCTCCCGCGCTGTTTTCACTGTCCCGGCTCACTCACCTCCCGCGCTGTTTTCACTGTCCCGGCTCACTCACCTCCCGCGCTGTTTTCACTGTCCCGGCTCACTCACCTCCCGCGCTGTTTTCACTCTCCCGGCTCACTCTCCTCCCGCGCTGTTTTCACTCTCCCGGCTCACTCTCCTCCCGCGCTGTTTTCAATGTCCCGGCTCACTCACCTCTCGCGCTGTTTTCACTCTCCCGGCTCACTCTCCTCCCGCGCTGTTTTCACTGTCCCGGCTCACTCTCCTCCCGCGCTGTTTTCAATGTCCCGGCTCACTCACCTCTCGCGCTGTTTTCACTCTCCCGGCTCACTCAGCTCCCGCGCTGTTTTCAATGTCCCGGCTCACTCAGCTCCCGCGCTGTTTTCACTGTCCCGGCAGTCTCTCCTCCCGCGCTGTTTTCAATGTCCCGGCTCACTCACCTCTCGCGCTGTTTTCACTGTCCCGGCTCACTCAGCTCCCGCGCTGTTTTCAATGTCCCGGCTCACTCACCTCCCGCGCTGTTTTCAATGTTCCGGCTCACTCACCTCCCGCGCTGTTTTCAATGTCCCGGCTCTCTCACCTCCCGCGCTGTTTTCACTGTCCCGGCTCACTCTCCTCCCGCGCTGTTTTCAATGTCCCGGCTCACTCACCTCCCGCGCTGTTTTCAATGTCCCGGCTCACTCACCTCCCGCGCTGTTTTCACTGTCCCGGCTCACTCTCCTCCCGCGCTGTTTTCAATGTCCCGGCTCACTCACCTCCCGCGCTGTTTTCAATGTTCCGGCTCACTCACCTCCCGCGCTGTTTTCAATGTCCCGGCTCTCTCACCTCCCGCGCTGTTTTCACTGTCCCGGCTCACTCTCCTCCCGCGCTGTTTTCAATGTCCCGGCTCACTCACCTCCCGCGCTGTTTTCAATGTCCCGGCTCACTCACCTCCCGCGCTGTTTTCACTGTCCCGGCTCACTCACCTCCCGCGCGGTTTTCACTGTCCCGGCTCACTCTCCTCCCGCGCTGTTTTCACTGTCCCGGCTCTCGCTCCTCCCGCGCTGTTTTCACTGTCCCGGCTCACTCATCTCCCGCGCTGTTTTCACTGTCCCGGCTCACTCTCCTCCCGCGCTGTTTTCACTGTCCCGGCTCTCGCTCCTCCCGCGCTGTTTTCACTGTCCCGGCTCACTCACCTCTCGCGCTGTTTTCACTGTCCCGGCTCACTCACCTCCCCCGCTGTTTTCAATGTCCCGGCTCACTCAGCTCCCGCGCTGTTTTCACTGTCCCGGCTCACTCACCTCTCGCGCTGTTTTCACTGTCCCGGCTCACTCACCTCCCCCGCTGTTTTCAATGTCCCGGCTCACTCAGCTCCCGCGCTGTTTTCACTGTCCCGGCTCACTCTCCTCCCGCGCTGTTTTCACTGTCCCGGCTCACTCACCTCTCGCGCTGTTTTCAATGTCCCGGCTCACTCACCTCCCGCGCTGTTTTCACTGTCCCGGCTCACTCTCCTCCCGCGCTGTTTTCACTGTCCCGGCTCACTCACCTCCCGCGCTGTTTTCACTGTCCCGGCTCACTCAGCTCCCGCGCTGTTTTCACTGTCCCGGCTCACTCTCCTCTCGCGCTGTTTTCACTGTCCCGGCTAACTCTCCTCCCGCGCTGTTTTCAATGTCCCGGCTCTCTCTCCTCCCGCGCTGTTTTCACTGTCCCGGCTCTCTCACCTCCCGCGCTGTTTTCACTGTCCCGGCTCACTCAGGTCCCGCGCTGTTTTCACTGTCCCGGCTCACTCACCTCCCGCGCTGTTTTCACTGTCCCGGCTCACTCACCTCCCGCGCTGTTTTCACTGTCCCGGCTCACTCTACTCCAGCGCATTTTTCACTGTCCCGGCTCACTCACCTCCCGCGCTGTTTTCACTGTCCCGGCTCACTCAGCTCCCGCGCATTTTTCACTGTCCCGGCTCACTCAGCTCCCGCGCTGTTTTCACTGTCCGAGCTCACTCACCTCCCGCGCTGTTTTCAATGTCCCGGCTCACTCAGCTCCCGCGCTGTATTCACTGTCCCGGCTCTCTCACCTCTCGCGCTGTTTTCACTATCCCGGCTCACTCACCTCCCGCGCTGTTTTCACTGTCCCGGCTCACTTAGCTCCCGCGCTGTTTTCACTGTCCCAGCTCACTCACCTCCCGCGCTGTTTTCACTGTCCCGGCTCACTCACCTCCCGCGCTGTTTTCACTGTCCCGGCTCACTCACCTCCCGCGCTGTTTTCACTGTCCCGGCTCACTCACCTCCCGCGCTGTTTTCACTATCCCGGCTCACTCTCCTCTCGCGCTGTTTTCACTGTCCCGGCTCACTCAGCTCCCGCGCTGTTTTCACTGTCCCGGCTCACTCTCCTCTCGCGCTGTTTTCAGTGTCCCGGCTCTCTCTCCTCCCGCGCTGTTTTCACTGTCCCGGTTCACTCACCTCTCGCGCTGTTTTCAATGTCCCGGCTCACTCTCCTCCCGCGCTGTTTTCACTGTCCCGGCTCACTCACCTCCCGCGCTGTTTTCACTGTCCCGGCTCACTCACCTCCCGCGCTGTTTTCACTGTCCCGGCTCACTCACATCCCGCGCTGTTTTCACTGTCCCGGCTCACTCAGCTCCCGCGCTGTTTTCACTGTCCCGGCTCACTCAGCTCCCGCGCTGTTTTCACTGTCCCGGCTCACTCAGCTCCCGCGCTGTTTTCACTGTCCCGGCTCACTCAGCTCCCGCGCTGTTTTCACTGTCCCGGCTCACTCAGCTCCCGCGCTGTTTTCACTGTCCCGGCTCTCTCTCCTCCCGCGCTGTTTTCACTGTCCCGGCTCACTCTCCTCCCGCGCTGTTTTCACTGTCCCGGCTCACTCACCGCTCGAGCTGTTTTCAATGTCCCGGCTCACTCACCTCTCGCGCTGTTTTCACTGTCCCGGCTCACTCAGCTCCCGCGCTGTTTTCACTGTCCCGGCTCACTCTCCTCCCGCGCTGTTTTCACTGTCCCGGCTCACTCAGCTCCCACGCTGTTTTCAATGTCCCGGCTCACTCTCCTCCCGCGCTGTTTTCACTGTCCCGGCTCACTCACCTCCCGCGCTGTTTTCACTGTCCCGGCTCACTCAGCTCCCGCGCTGTTTTCACTGTCCCGGCTCACTCTCCTCCCGCGCTGTTTTCACTGTCCCGGCTCACTCACCTCCCGCGCTGTTTTCACTGTCCCGGCTCACTCAGCTCCCGCGCTGTTTTCACTGTCCCGGCTCACTCTCCTCCCGCGCTGTTTTCACTGTCCCGGCTCTCTCTCCTCCCGCGCTGTTTTCAATGTCCCGGCTCACTCACCTCTCGCGCTGTTTTCACTGTCCCGGCTCACTCATCTCCCGCGCTGTTTTCACTGTCCCGGCTCACTCTCCTCTCGCGCTGTTTTCACTGTCCCGGCTCACTCTCCTCCCGCGCTGTTTTCACTGTCCCGGCTCACTCTCCTCCCGCGCTGTTTTCACTGTTCCGGCTCTCTCTCCTCCCGCGCTGTTTTCACTGTCCCGGCTCATTCACCTCCCGCGCTGTTTTCACTGTCCCGGCTCACTCACCTCTCGCGCTGTTTTCACTGTCCCGGCTCACTCTCCTCCCGCGCTGTTTTCACTGTCCCAGCTCACTCAGCTCCCGCGCTGTTTTCACTGTCCCGGCTCACTCACCTCTCGCGCTGTTTTCACTGTCCCGGCTCACTCACCTCCCGCGCTGTTTTCAATGTCCCGGCTCCCTCTCCTCCCGCGCTTTTTTCACTGTCCCGGCTCACTCACCTCTCGCGCTGTTTTCAATGTCCCGGCTCACTCACCTCCCGCGCTGTTTTCACTGTCCCGGCTCACTCAGCTTCCGCGCTGTTTTCACTGTCCCGGCTCACTCTCCTCTCGCGCTGTTTTCACTGTCCCGGCTCACTCACCTCCCGCGCTGTTTTCACTGTCCCGGCTAACTCTCCTCCCGCGCTGTTTTCAATGTCCCGGCTCTCTCTCCTCCCGCGCTGTTTTCACTCTCCCGGCTCACTCAGCTCCCGGGCTGTTTTCACTGTCCCGGCTCTCTCACCTCCCGCGCTGTTTTCACTGTCCCGGCTCACTCTCCTCCCGCGCTGTTTTCACTGTCCCGGCTCACTCACCTCCCGCGCTGTTTTCACTGTCCCGGCTCACTCACCTCTCGCGCTATTTTCACTGTCCCGGCTCACTCTCCTCCCGCGCTGTTTTCACTGTCCCGGCTCACTCACCTCTCGCGCTGTTTTCACTGTCCCGGCTCACTAACCTCCCGCGGTGTTTTCAATGTCCCGGCTCACTCACCTCCCGTCTTTTTTCACTGTCCCGGCTCACTCACCTCTCGCGCTGTTTTCAATGTCCCGGCTCACTCACCTCCCGCGCTGTTTTCACTGTCCCGGCTCACTCACCTCCCGCGCTGTTTTCACTGTCCCGGCTCACTCTCCCATCGCGCTGTTTTCACTGTCCCGGCTCACTCACCTCCCGCGCTGTTTTCACTGTCCCGGCTAACTCTCCTCCCGCGCTGTTTTCAATGTCCCGGCTCTCTCTCCTCCCGCGCTGTTTTCACTCTCCCGGCTCACTCAGCTCCCGCGCTGTTTTCACTGTCCCGGCTCTCTCACCTCCCGCGCTGTTTTCACTGTCCCGGCTCACTCACCTCTCGCGCTGTTTTCACTGTCCCGGCTCACTCAGGTCCCGCACTGTTTTCACTGTCCCGGCTCACTCACCTCCCGCGCTGTTTTCACTGTCCCGGCTCACTCTACTCCCGCGCTGTTTTCACTGTCCCGGCTCACTCACCTCCCGCGCTGTTTTCATTGTCCCGGCTCACTCTACTCCCGCGCTGTTTTCACTGTCCCGGCTCACTCACCTCCCGCGCTGTTTTCAATGTCCCGGCTCACTCAGCTCCCGCGCTGTTTTCACTGTCCCGGCTCACTCACATCCCGCGCTGTTTTCACTGTCCCGGCTCACTTACCTCCCGCGCTGTTTTCACTATCCCGGCTCACTCACCTCCCGCACTGTTTTCACTGTCCCGGCTCACTCTACTCCCGCGCTGTTTTCACTGTCCTGGCTCTCTCACCTCTCGCTCTGTTTTCGATGTCCCGGCTCACTCACCTCCCGCGCTGTTTTCACTGTCCCGGCTCACTCACCTCTCGCGCTGTTTTCAATGTCCCGGCTCAATCAGCTCCCGCGCTGTTTTCAATGTCCCGGCTCACTCACCACCCGCGCTGTTTTCACTGTCCCGGCTCTCTCTCCTCCCGCGCTGTTTTCACTGTCCCGGCTCACTCACCTCCCGCGCTGTTTTCACTGTCCCGGCTCTCTCACCTCCCGCGCTGTTTTCACTGTCCCGGCTCTCTCTCCTCCCGCGCTGTTTTCAATGTCCCGGCTCACTCAGCTCCCGCGCTGTTTTCACTGTCCCGGCTCACTCACCTCCCGCGCTGTTTTCACTGTCCCGGCTCACTCACCTCCCGCGCTGTTTTCACTGTCCCGGCTCACTCACCTCCCGCGCTGTTTTCACTGTCCCGGCTCACTCACCTCCCGCGCTGTTTTCACTATCCCGGCTCACTCAGCTCCCGCGCTGTTTTCAATGTCCCGGCTCACTCACCTCTCGCGCTGTTTTCACTGTCCCGGCTCTCTCACCTCCCGCGCTGTTTTCAATGTCCCGGCTCACTCACCTCCCGCGCTGTTGTCACTGTCCCGGCTCACTCAGCTCCCGCGCATTTTTCACTGTCCCTGCTCACTCAGCTCCCGCGCTGTTTTCACTGTCCCGGCTCACTCACCTCCCGCGCTGTTTTCAATGTCCCGGCTCACTCAGCTCCCGCGCTGTTTTCACTGTCCCGGCTCTCTCACCTCTCGCGCTGTTTTCACTATCCCGGCTCACTCACCTCCCGCGCTGTTTTCACTGTCCCGGCTCACTTAGCTCCCGCGCTGTTTTCACTGTCCCAGCTCACTCACCTCCCGCGCTGTTTTCACTGTCCCGGCTCACTCACCTCCCGCGCTGTTTTCAGTGTCCCGGCTCACTCACCTCCCGCGCTGTTTTCACTGTCCCGGCTCACTCACCTCCCGCGCTGTTTTCACTATCCCGGCTCACTCTCCTCTAGCGCTGTTTTCACTGTCCCGGCTCACTCAGCTCCCGCACTGTTTTCAATGTCCCGGCTCACTCAGCTCCCGTGCTGTTTTCACTGTCCCGGCTCACTCACCTCCCGCGCTGTTTTCACTGTCCCGGCTCACTCACCTCCCGCGCTGTTTTCACTGTCCCGGCTCACTCTCCTCCCGCGCTGTTTTCACTGTCCCGGCTCTCTCTCCTCCCGCGCTGTTTTCACTGTCCCGGTTCACTCACCTCTCGCGCTGTTTTCAATGTCCCGGCTCACTCTCCTCCCGCGCTGTTTTCACTGTCCCGGCTCACTCACCTCCCGCGCTGTTTTCACTGTCCCGGCTCACTCACCTCCCGCGCTGTTTTCACTGTCCCGGCTCACTCACCTCCCGCGCTGTTTTCAATGTCCCAGCTCACTCACCTCTCGCGCTGTTTTCACTCTCCCGGCTCACACTCCTCCCGCGCTGTTTTCAGTGTCCCGGCTCACTCATCTCCCGCGCTGTTTTCACTGTCCCGGCTCACTCTCCTCCCGCGCTGTTTTCACTGTCCCGGCTCTCTCTCCTCCCGCGCTGTTTTCACTGTCCCGGCTCACTCACCTCCCGCGCTGTTTTCACTGTCCCGGCTCACTCACCTCTCGCGCTGTTTTCACTGTCCCGGCTCTCTCTCCTCCCGCGCTGTTTTCACTGTCCCGGCTCACTCACCTCCCGCGCTGTTTTCACTGTCCCGGCTCACTCACCTCTCGCGCTGTTTTCACTGTCCCAGCTCACTCACCTCTCGCGCTGTTTTCACTGTCCCGGCTCACTCTCCTCCCGCGCTGTTTTCACTGTCCCGGCTCACTCACCTCTCGCGCTGTTTTCACTGTCCCGGCTCACTCACCTCCCGCGCTGTTTTCAATGTCCCGGCTCACTCTCCTCCCGCGCTTTTTTCACTGTCCCGGCTCACTCACCTCTCGCGCTGTTTTCACTGTCCCGGCTCACTCACCTGCCGCGCTGTTTTCACTGTCCCGGTTCACTCACCTCTCGCGCTGTTTTCACTGTCCCGGCTCACTCTCCTCCCGCGCTGTTTTCACTGTCCCGGCTCACTCACCTCTCGCCCTGTTTTCACTGTCCCGGCTCACTCACCTCCCGCGCTGTTTTCAATGTCCCGGCTCACTCTCCTCCCGCGCTTTTTTCACTGTCCCGGCTCACTCACCTCTCGCGCTGTTTTCACTGTCCCGGCTCACTCACCTGCCGCGCTGTTTTCACTGTCCCGGTTCACTCACCTCTCGCGCTGTTTTCACTGTCCCGGCTCACTCACCTGCCGCGCTGTTTTCACTGTCCCGGCTAACTCTCCTCCCGCGCTGTTTTCAATGTCCCGGCTCTCTCTCCTCCCGCGCTGTTTTCACTCTCCCGGCACACTCAGCTCCCGCGCTGTTTTCACTGTCCCGGCTCTCTCACCTCCCGCGCTGTTTTCACTGTCCCGGCTCACTCTCCTCCCGCGCTGTTTTCAAGGTCCCGGCTCACTCACCTCCCGCGCTGTTTTCACTGTCCCGGCTCACTCACCTCCCGCGCTGTTTTCACTGTCCCGGCTCACTCATCTCCCGCGCTGTTTTCACTGTCCCGGCTCACTCTCCTCCCGCGCTGTTTTCACTGTCCCGGCTCTCTCTCCTCCCGCGCTGTTTTCACTGTCCCGGCTCACTCTCCTCCCGCGCTTTTTTCACTGTCCCGGCTCACTCACCTCTCGCGCTGTTTTCAATGTCCCGGCTCACTCACCTCCCGCGCTGTTTTCACTGTCCCGGCTCACTCAGCTTCCGCGCTGTTTTCACTGTCCCGGCTCACTCTCCTCTCGCGCTGTTTTCACTGTCCCGGCTCACTCACCTCCCGCGCTGTTTTCACTGTCCCGGCTAACTCTCCTCCCGCGCTGTTTTCAATGTCCCGGCTCACTCACCTCCCGCGCTGTTTTCACTCTCCCGGCTCACTCACCTCCCGCGCTGTTTTCACTATCCCGGCTCACTCAGCTCCCGCGCTGTTTTCAATGTCCCGGCTCACTCACCTCTCGCGCTGTTTTCACTGTCCCGGCTCACTCACCTCCCGCGCTGTTTTCACTGTCCCGGCTCACTCACCTCCCGCGCTGTTTTCACTGTCCCGGCTAACTCTCCTCCCGCGCTGTTTTCAATGTCCCGGCTCTCTCTCCTCCCGCGCTGTTTTCACTCTCCCGGCTCACTCAGCTCCCGCGCTGTTTTCACTGTCCCGGCTCTCTCAACTCCCGCGCTGTTTTCACTGTCCCGGCTCACTCTCCTCACGCGCTGTTTTCAATGTCCCGGCTCACTCACCTCCCGCGCTGTTTTCACTGTCCCGGCTCACTCAGCTCCCGCGCATTTTTCACTGTCCCGGCTCACTCAGCTCCCGCGCTGTTTTCACTGTCCCAGCTCACTCACCTCCCGCGCTGTTTTCAATGTCCCGGCTCACTCAGCTCCCGCGCTGTATTCACTGTCCCGGCTCTCTCACCTCTCGCGCTGTTTTCACTATCCCGGCTCACTCACCTCCCGCGCTGTTTTCACTGTCCCGGCTCACTTAGCTCCCGCGCTGTTTTCACTGTCCCAGCTCACTCACCTCCCGCGCTGTTTTCACTGTCCCGGCTAACTCACCTCCCGCGCTGTTTTCACTGTCCCGGCTCACTCACCTCCCGCGCTGTTTTCACTGTCCCGGCTCACTCACCTCCCGCGCTGTTTTCACTATCCCGGCTCACTCTCCTCTCGCGCTGTTTTCACTGTCCCGGCTCACTCAGCTCCCGCGCTGTTTTCACTGGCCCGGCTCACTCACCTCCCGCGCTGTTTTCACTGTCCCGGCTCACTCTCCTCTCGCGCTGTTTTCACTGTCCCGGCTCTCTCTCCTCCCGCGCTGTTTTCACTGTCCCGGTTCACTCACCTCTCGCGCTGTTTTCAATGTCCCGGCTCACTCTCCTCCCGCGCTGTTTTCACTGTCCCGGCTCACTCACCTCCCGCGCTGTTTTCACTGTCCCGGCACACTCACCTCCCGCGCTGTTTTCACTGTCCCGGCTCACTCACCTCCCGCGCTGTTTTCACTGTCCCGGCTCACTCAGCTCCCGCGCTGTTTTCACTGTCCCGGCTCACTCAGCTCCCGCGCTGTTTTCAATGTCCCGGCTCACTCACCTCCCGCGCTGTTTTCAATGTCCCGGCTCACTCAGCTCCCGCGCTGTTTTCAATGTCCCGGCTCACTCAGCTCCCGCGCTGTTTTCAATGTCCCGGCTCACTCACCTCTCGCGCTGTTTTCACTGTCCCGGCTCACTCAGCTCCCGCGCTGTTTTCAATGTCCCGGCTCACTCACCTCCCGCGCTGTTTTCACTGTCCCGGCTCACTCTCCTCCCGCGCTGTTTTCAATGTCCCGGCTCACTCTCCTCCCGCGCTGTTTTCACTGTTCCGGCTCTCTCTCCTCCCGCGCTGTTTTCACTGTCCCGGCTCACTCACCTCCCGCGCTGTTTTCACTGTCCCGGCTCACTCACCTCCCGCGCTGTTTTCAATGTCCCGGCTCACTCATCTCCCGCGCTGTTTTCACTGTCCCGGCTCACTCTCCTCCCGCGCTGTTTTCACTGTTCCGGCTCTCTCTCCTCCCGCGCTGTTTTCACTGTCCCGGCTCACTCACCTCCCGCGCTGTTTTCACTGTCCCGGCTCACTCAGCTCCCGCGCTGTTTTCAATGTCCCGGCTCATTCACCTCCCGCGCTGTTTTCACTGTCCCGGCTCACTCACCTCTCGCGCTGTTTTCACTGTCCCGGCTCACTCTCCTCCCGCGCTGTTTTCACTGTCCCGGCTCACTCACCTCCCGCGCTGTTTTCAATGTCCCGGCTCCCTCTCCTCCCGCGCTTTTTTCACTGTCCCGGCTCACTCACCTCTCGCGCTGTTTTCAATGTCCCGGCTCACTCACCTCCCGCGCTGTTTTCACTGTCCCGGCTCACTCAGCTTCCGTGCTGTTTTCACTGTCCCGGCTCACTCTCCTCCCGCGCTGTTTTCAATGTCCCGGCTCACTCACCTCCCGCGCTGTTTTCACTGTCCCGGCTAACTCTCCTCCCGCGCTGTTTTCAATGTCCCGGCTCACTCAGCTCCCGCGCTGTTTTCACTGTCCCGGCTCACTCTCCTCCCGCGCTGTTTTCACTGTCCCGGCTCACTCACCTCTCGCGCTGTTTTCACTGTCCCGGCTCACTCTCCTCCCGCGCTGTTTTCACTGTCCCGGCTCACTCTCCTCCCGCGCTGTTTTCAATGTCCCGGCTCTCTCTCCTCCCGCGCTGTTTTCACTCTCCCGGCTCACTCAGCTCCCGCGCTGTTTTCACTGTCCCGGCTCACTCACCTCCCGCGCTGTTTTCACTGTCCCGGCTCTCTCACCTCCCGCGCTGTTTTCACTGTCCCGGCTCACTCTCCTCCCGCGCTGTTTTCACTGTCCCGGCTCTCTCTCCTCCCGCGCTGTTTTCACTGTCCCGGCTCACTCACCTCCCGCGCTGTTTTCACTGTCCCGGCTCACTCACCTCTCGCGCTATTTTCACTGTCCCGGCTCACTCTCCTCCCGCGCTGTTTTCACTGTCCCGGCTCACTCACCTCCCGCGCTGTTTTCAATGTCCCGGCTCACTCACCTCCCGCGCTTTTTTCACTGTCCCGGCTCACTCACCTCTCGCGCTGTTTTCAATGTCCCGGCTCACTCACCTCCCGCGCTGTTTTCACTGTCCCGGCTCACTCACCTCCCGCGCTGTTTTCACTGTCCCGGCTCACTCTCCTCTCGCGCTGTTTTCACTGTCCCGGCTCACTCACCTCCCGCGCTGTTTTCACTGTCCCGGCTAACTCTCCTCCCGCGCTGTTTTCACTCTCCCGGCTCACTCAGCTCCCGCGCTGTTTTCACTGTCCCGGCTCTCTCACCTCCCGCGCTGTTTTCACTGTCCCGGTTCACTCACCTCTCGCGCTGTTTTCACTGTCCCGGCTCACTCAGGTCCCGCACTGTTTTCACTGTCCCGGCTCACTCACCTCCCGCGCTGTTTTCACTGTCCCGGCTCACTCTACTCCCGCGCTGTTTTCACTGTCCCGGCTCACTCACCTCCCGCGCTGTTTTCACTGTCCCGGCTCACTCAGCTCCCGCGCTGTTTTCACTGTCCCGGCTCACTCACATCCCGCGCTGTTTTCACTGTCCCGGCTCACTTACCTCCCGCGCTGTTTTCACTATCCCGGCTCACTCACCTCCCGCACTGTTTTCACTGTCCCGGCTCACTCTACTCCCGCGCTGTTTTCACTGTCCTGGCTCTCTCACCTCTCGCGCTGTTTTCGATGTCCCGGCTCACTCACCTCCCGCGCTGTTTTCACTGTCCCGGCTCACTCACCTCTCGCGCTGTTTTCAATGTCCCGGCTCACTCAGCTCCCGCGCTGTTTTCAATGTCCCGGCTCACTCACCACCCGCGCTGTTTTCACTGTCCCGGCTCTCTCTCCTCCCGCGCTGTTTTCACTGTCCCGGCTCACTCACCTCCCGCGCTGTTTTCACTGTCCCGGCTCTCTCACCTCCCGCGCTGTTTTCACTGTCCCGGCTCTCTCTCCTCCCGCGCTGTTTTCAATGTCCCGGCTCACTCAGCTCCCGCGCTGTTTTCACTGTCCCGGCTCACTCACCTCCCGCGCTGTTTTCACTGTCCCGGCTCACTCACCTCCCGCGCTGTTTTCACTGTCCCGGCTCACTCACCTCCCGCGCTGTTTTCACTGTCCCGGCTCACTCACCTCCCGCGCTGTTTTCACTGTCCCGGCTCACTCACCTCCCGCGCTGTTTTCACTGTCCCGGCTCACTCACCTCCCGCGCTGTTTTCACTGTCCCGGCTCACTCACCTCCCGCGCTGTTTTCACTATCCCGGCTCACTCAGCTCCCGCGCTGTTTTCAATGTCCCGGCTCACTCACCTCTCGCGCTGTTTTCACTGTCCCGGCTCTCTCACCTCCCGCGCTGTTTTCAATGTCCCGGCTCACTCACCTCCCGCGCTGTTTTCACTGTCCCGGCTCACTCAGCTCCCGCGCATTTTTCACTGTCCCGGCTCACTCAGCTCCCGCGCTGTTTTCACTGTCCCGGCTCACTCACCTGCCGCGCTGTTTTCAATGTCCCGGCTCACTCAGCTCCCGCGCTGTTTTCACTGTCCCGGCTCTCTCACCTCTCGCGCTGTTTTCACTATCCCGGCTCACTCACCTCCCGCGCTGTTTTCACTGTCCCGGCTCACTTAGCTCCCGCGCTGTTTTCACTGTCCCAGCTCACTCACCTCCCGCGCTGTTTTCACTGTCCCGGCTCACTCACCTCCTGCGCTGTTTTCACTGTCCCGGCTCACTCACCTCCCGCACTGTTTTCACTGTCCCGGCTCACTCACCTCCCGCGCTGTTTTCACTATCCCGGCTCACTCTCCTCTCGCGCTGTTTTCACTGTCCCGGCTCACTCAGCTCCCGTACTGTTTTCAATGTCCCGGCTCACTCAGCTCCCGTGCTGTTTTCACTGTCCCGGCTCACTCACCTCCCGCGCTGTTTTCACTGTCCCGGCTCACTCACCTCCCGCGCTGTTTTCACTGTCCCGGCTCACTCTCCTCCCGCGCTGTTTTCACTGTCCCGGCTCTCTCTCCTCCCGCGCTGTTTTCACTGTCCCGGTTCACTCACCTCGCGCGCTGTTTTCAATGTCCCGGCTCACTCTCCTCCCGCGCTGTTTTCACTGTCCCGGCTCACTCACCTCCCGCGCTGTTTTCACTGTCCCGGCTCACTCACCTCCCGCGCTGTTTTCACTGTCCCGGCTCACTCACCTCCCGCGCTGTTTTCAATGTCCCAGCTCACTCACCTCTCGCGCTGTTTTCACTCTCCCGGCTCACACTCCTCCCGCGCTGTTTTCACTGTCCCGGCTCACTCAGCTCCCGCGCTGTTTTCAATGTCCCGGCTCACTCACCTCCCGCGCTGTTTTCAATGTCCCGGCTCACTCAGATCCCGCGCTGTTTTCAATGTCCCGGCTCACTCACCTCCCGCGCTGTTTTCAATGTCCCGGCTCACTCACCTCTCGCGCTGTTTTCACTGTCCCGGCTCACTCAGCTCCCGCGCTGTTTTCAATGTCCCGGCTCACTCACCTCCCGCGCTGTTTTCACTCTCCCGGCTCACTCTCCTCCCGCGCTGTTTTCACTGTCCCGGCTCACTCACCTCCCGCGCTGTTTTCAATGTCCCGGCTCACTCACCTCCCGCGCTGTTTTCACTGTCCCGGCTCACTCACCTCCCGCGCTGTTTTCACTGTCCCGGCTCACTCTCCTCCCGCGCTGTTTTCACTGTCCCGGCTCTCTCTCCTCCCGCGCTGTTTTCACTGTCCCGGCTCACTCACCTCCCGCGCTGTTTTCACTGTCCCGGCTCACTCACCTCTCGCGCTGTTTTCACTGTCCCGGCTCACTCTCCTCCCGCGCTGTTTTCACTGTCCCGGCTCACTCACCTCTCGCGCTGTTTTCACTGTCCCGGCTCACTCACCTCCCGCGCTGTTTTCAATGTCCCGGCTCACTCTCCTCCCGCGCTTTTTTCACTGTCCCGGCTCACTCACCTCTCGCGCTGTTTTCACTGTCCCGGCTCACTCACCTGCCGCGCTGTTTTCACTGTCCCGGCTCACTCACCTCTCGCGCTGTTTTCACTGTCCCGGCTCACTCTCCTCCCGCGCTGTTTTCACTGTCCCGGCTCACTCACCTCTCGCGCTGTTTTCACTGTCCCGGCTCACTCACCTCCCGCGCTGTTTTCAATGTCCCGGCTCACTCTCCTCCCGCGCTTTTTTCACTGTCCCGGCTCACTCACCTCTCGCGCTGTTTTCACTGTCCCGGCTCACTCACCTGCCGCGCTGTTTTCACTGTCCCGGCTAACTCTCCTCCCGCGCTGTTTTCAATGTCCCGGCTCTCTCTCCTCCCGCGCTGTTTTCACTCTCCCGGCACACTCAGCTCCCGCGCTGTTTTCACTGTCCCGGCTCTCTCACCTCCCGCGCTGTTTTCACTGTCCCGGCTCACTCTCCTCCCGCGCTGTTTTCAATGTCCCGGCTCACTCATCTCCCGCGCTGTTTTCACTCTCCCGGCTCACTCTCCTCTCGCGCTGTTTTCACTCTCCCGGCACACTCAGCTCCCGCGCTGTTTTCACTCTCCCGGCTCTCTCACCTCCCGCGCTGTTTTCACTCTCCCGGCACACTCAGCTCCCGCGCTGTTTTCACTGTCCCGGCTCTCTCACCTCCCGCGCTGTTTTCACTGTCCCGGCTAACTCTCCTCCCGCGCTGTTTTCAATGTCCCGGCTCTCTCTCCTCCCGCGCTGTTTTCACTCTCCCGGCACACTCAGCTCCCGCGCTGTTTTCACTGTCCCGGCTCTCTCACCTCCCGCGCTGTTTTCACTGTCCCGGCTCACTCTCCTCCCGCGCTGTTTTCACTGTCCCGGCTCACTCTCCTCCCGCGCTGTTTTCACTGTCCCGGCTCTCTCTCCTCCCGCGCTGTTTTCACTGTCCCGGCTCACTCTCCTCCCGCGCTTTTTTCACTGTCCCGGCTCACTCACCTCTCGCGCTGTTTTCAATGTCCCGGCTCACTCATCTCCCGCGCTGTTTTCACTCTCCCGGCTCACTCTCCTCTCGCGCTGTTTTCACTCTCCCGGCACACTCAGCTCCCGCGCTGTTTTCACTCTCCCGGCTCTCTCACCTCCCGCGCTGTTTTCACTCTCCCGGCACACTCAGCTCCCGCGCTGTTTTCACTGTCCCGGCTCTCTCACCTCCCGCGCTGTTTTCACTGTCCCGGCTAACTCTCCTCCCGCGCTGTTTTCAATGTCCCGGCTCTCTCTCCTCCCGCGCTGTTTTCACTCTCCCGGCACACTCAGCTCCCGCGCTGTTTTCACTGTCCCGGCTCTCTCACCTCCCGCGCTGTTTTCACTGTCCCGGCTCACTCTCCTCCCGCGCTGTTTTCACTGTCCCGGCTCACTCTCCTCCCGCGCTGTTTTCACTGTCCCGGCTCTCTCTCCTCCCGCGCTGTTTTCACTGTCCCGGCTCACTCTCCTCCCGCGCTTTTTTCACTGTCCCGGCTCACTCACCTCTCGCGCTGTTTTCAATGTCCCGGCTCACTCACCTCCCGCGCTGTTTTCACTGTCCCGGCTCACTCAGCTTCCGCGCTGTTTTCACTGTCCCGGCTCACTCTCCTCTCGCGCTGTTTTCACTGTCCCGGCTCACTCACCTCCCGCGCTGTTTTCACTGTCCCGGCTAACTCTCCTCCCGCGCTGTTTTCAATGTCCCGGCTCACTCACCTCCCGCGCTGTTTTCACTCTCCCGGCTCACTCACCTCCCGCGCTGTTTTCACTATCCCGGCTCACTCAGCTCCCGCGCTGTTTTCAATGTCCCGGCTCACTCACCTCTCGCGCTGTTTTCACTGTCCCGGCTCTCTCACCTCCCGCGCTGTTTTCAATGTCCCGGCTCCCTCTCCTCCCGCGCTTTTTTCACTGTCCCGGCTCACTCACCTCTCGCGCTGTTTTCAATGTCCCGGCTCACTCACCTCCCGCGCTGTTTTCACTGTCCCGGCTCACTCACCTCCCGCGCTGTTTTCACTGTCCCGGCTAACTCTCCTCCCGCGCTGTTTTCAATGTCCCGGCTCTCTCTCCTCCCGCGCTGTTTTCACTCTCCCGGCTCACTCAGCTCCCGCGCTGTTTTCACTGTCCCGGCTCTCTCAACTCCCGCGCTGTTTTCACTGTCCCGGCTCACTCTCCTCACGCGCTGTTTTCAATGTCCCGGCTCACTCACCTCCCGCGCTGTTTTCACTGTCCCGGCTCACTCAGCTCCCGCGCATTTTTCACTGTCCCGGCTCACTCAGCTCCCGCGCTGTTTTCACTGTCCCAGCTCACTCACCTCCCGCGCTGTTTTCAATGTCCCGGCTCACTCAGCTCCCGCGCTGTATTCACTGTCCCGGCTCTCTCACCTCTCGCGCTGTTTTCACTATCCCGGCTCACTCACCTCCCGCGCTGTTTTCACTGTCCCGGCTCACTTAGCTCCCGCGCTGTTTTCACTGTCCCAGCTCACTCACCTCCCGCGCTGTTTTCACTGTCCCGGCTAACTCACCTCCCGCGCTGTTTTCACTGTCCCGGCTCACTCACCTCCCGCGCTGTTTTCACTGTCCCGGCTCACTCACCTCCCGCGCTGTTTTCACTATCCCGGCTCACTCTCCTCTCGCGCTGTTTTCACTGTCCCGGCTCACTCAGCTCCCGCGCTGTTTTCACTGGCCCGGCTCACTCACCTCCCGCGCTGTTTTCACTGTCCCGGCTCACTCTCCTCTCGCGCTGTTTTCACTGTCCCGGCTCTCTCTCCTCCCGCGCTGTTTTCACTGTCCCGGTTCACTCACCTCTCGCGCTGTTTTCAATGTCCCGGCTCACTCTCCTCCCGCGCTGTTTTCACTGTCCCGGCTCACTCACCTCCCGCGCTGTTTTCACTGTCCCGGCACACTCACCTCCCGCGCTGTTTTCACTGTCCCGGCTCACTCACCTCCCGCGCTGTTTTCACTGTCCCGGCTCACTCAGCTCCCGCGCTGTTTTCACTGTCCCGGCTCACTCAGCTCCCGCGCTGTTTTCAATGTCCCGGCTCACTCACCTCCCGCGCTGTTTTCAATGTCCCGGCTCACTCAGCTCCCGCGCTGTTTTCAATGTCCCGGCTCACTCAGCTCCCGCGCTGTTTTCAATGTCCCGGCTCACTCACCTCTCGCGCTGTTTTCACTGTCCCGGCTCACTCAGCTCCCGCGCTGTTTTCAATGTCCCGGCTCACTCTCCTCCCGCGCTGTTTTCACTGTCCCGGCTCACTCATCTCCCGCGCTGTTTTCACTGTCCCGGCTCACTCTCCTCCCGCGCTGTTTTCACTGTTCCGGCTCACTCACCTCTCGCGCTGTTTTCACTGTCCCGGCTCACTCTCCTCCCGCGCTGTTTTCACTGTCCCGGCTCACTCACCTCTCGCGCTGTTTTCACTGTCCCGGCTCACTCACCTCCCGCGCTGTTTTCAATGTCCCGGCTCACTCACCTCCCGCGCTGTTTTCAATGTCCCGGCTCCCTCTCCTCCCGCGCTTTTTTCACTGTCCCGGCTCACTCACCTCTCGCGCTGTTTTCAATGTCCCGGCTCACTCACCTCCCGCGCTGTTTTCACTGTCCCGGCTCACTCAGCTTCCGCGCTGTTTTCACTGTCCCGGCTCACTCTCCTCTCGCGCTGTTTTCACTGTCCCGGCTCACTCACCTCCCGCGCTGTTTTCACTGTCCCGGCTAACTCTCCTCCCGCGCTGTTTTCAATGTCCCGGCTCTCTCTCCTCCCGCGCTGTTTTCACTCTCCCGGCTCACTCAGCTCCCGCGCTGTTTTCACTGTCCCGGCTAACTCTCCTCCCGCGCTGTTTTCAATGTCCCGGCTCTCTCTCCTCCCGCGCTGTTTTCACTCTCCCGGCTCACTCACCTCCCGCGCTGTTTTCACTGTCCCGGCTCACTCACCTCCCGCGCTGTTTTCACTGTCCCGGCTCACTCTCCTCCCGCGCTGTTTTCAATGTCCCGGCTCTCTCACCTCCCGCGCTGTTTTCACTGTCCCGGCTCACTCTCCTCCCGCGCTGTTTTCAATGTCCCGGCTCACTCATCTCCCGCGCTGTTTTCACTCTCCCGGCACACTCAGCTCCCGCGCTGTTTTCACTGTCCCGGCTCTCTCTCCTCCCGCGCTGTTTTCACTGTCCCGGCTCACTCACCTCCCGCGCTGTTTTCACTGTCCCGGCTCACTCACCTCTCGCGCTATTTTCACTGTCCCGGCTCACTCTCCTCCCGCGCTGTTTTCACTGTCCCGGCTCACTCACCTCCCGCGCTGTTTTCAATGTCCCGGCTCACTCTCCTCCCGCGCTTTTTTCACTGTCCCGGCTCACTCACCTCTCGCGCTGTTTTCAATGTCCCGGCTCACTCACCTCCCGGCGCTGTTTTCACTGTCCCGGCTCACTCACCTCCCGCGCTGTTTTCACTGTCCCGGCTCACTCTCCTCTCGCGCTGTTTTCACTGTCCCGGCTCACTCACCTCCCGCGCTGTTTTCACTGTCCCGGCTAACTCTCCTCCCGCGCTGTTTTCACTCTCCCGGCTCACTCAGCTCCCGCGCTGTTTTCACTGTCCCGGCTCTCTCACCTCCCGCGCTGTTTTCACTGTCCCGGCTCACTCACCTCTCGCGCTGTTTTCACTGTCCCGGCTCACTCAGGTCCCGCACTGTTTTCACTGTCCCGGCTCACTCACCTCCCGCGCTGTTTTCACTGTCCCGGCTCACTCTACTCCCGCGCTGTTTTCACTGTCCCGGCTCACTCACCTCCCGCGCTGTTTTCAATGTCCCGGCTCACTCAGCTCCCGCGCTGTTTTCACTGTCCCGGCTCACTCACATCCCGCGCTGTTTTCACTGTCCCGGCTCACTTACCTCCCGCGCTGTTTTCACTATCCCGGCTCACTCACCTCCCGCACTGTTTTCACTGTCCCGGCTCACTCTACTCCCGCGCTGTTTTCACTGTCCTGGCTCTCTCACCTCTCGCGCTGTTTTCGATGTCCCGGCTCACTCACCTCCCGCGCTGTTTTCACTGTCCCGGCTCACTCACCTCTCGCGCTGTTTTCAATGTCCCGGCTCACTCAGCTCCCGCGCTGTTTTCAATGTCCCGGCTCACTCACCACCCGCGCTGTTTTCACTGTCCCGGCTCTCTCTCCTCCCGCGCTGTTTTCACTGTCCCGGCTCACTCACCTCCCGCGCTGTTTTCACTGTCCCGGCTCTCTCACCTCCCGCGCTGTTTTCACTGTCCCGGCTCTCTCTCCTCCCGCGCTGTTTTCAATGTCCCGGCTCACTCAGCTCCCGCGCTGTTTTCACTGTCCCGGCTCACTCACCTCCCGCGCTGTTTTCACTGTCCCGGCTCACTCACCTCCCGCGCTGTTTTCACTGTCCCGGCTCACTCACCTCCCGCGCTGTTTTCACTGTCCCGGCTCACTCACCTCCCGCGCTGTTTTCACTATCCCGGCTCACTCAGCGCCCGCGCTGTTTTCAATGTCCCGGCTCACTCACCTCTCGCGCTGTTTTCACTGTCCCGGCTCTCTCACCTCCCGCGCTGTTTTCAATGTCCCGGCTCACTCACCTCCCGCGCTGTTTTCACTGTCCCGGCTCACTCAGCTCCCACGCATTTTTCACTGTCCCGGCTCACTCAGCTCCCGCGCTGTTTTCACTGTCCCGGCTCACTCACCTCCCGCGCTGTTTTCAATGTCCCGGCTCACTCAGCTCCCGCGCTGTTTTCACTGTCCCGGCTCTCTCACCTCTCGCGCTGTTTTCACTATCCCGGCTCACTCACCTCCCGCGCTGTTTTCACTGTCCCGGCTCACTTAGCTCCCGCGCTGTTTTCACTGTCCCAGCTCACTCACCTCCCGCGCTGTTTTCACTGTCCCGGCTCACTCACCTCCCGCGCTGTTTTCACTGTCCCGGCTCACTCACCTCCCGCGCTGTTTTCACTGTCCCGGCTCACTCACCTCCCGCGCTGTTTTCACTATCCCGGCTCACTCTCCTCTCGCGCTGTTTTCACTGTCCCGGCTCACTCAGCTCCCGCACTGTTTTCAATGTCCTGGCTCACTCAGCTCCCGTGCTGTTTTCACTGTCCCGGCTCACTCACCTCCCGCGCTGTTTTCACTGTCCCGGCTCACTCACCTCCCGCGCTGTTTTCACTGTCCCGGCTCACTCTCCTCACGCGCTGTTTTCACTGTCCCGGCTCTCTCTCCTCCCGCGCTGTTTTCACTGTCCCGGTTCACTCACCTCTCGCGCTGTTTTCAATGTCCCGGCTCACTCTCCTCCCGCGCTGTTTTCACTGTCCCGGCTCACTCACCTCCCGCGCTGTTTTCACTGTCCCGGCTCACTCACCTCACGCGCTGTTTTCACTGTCCCGGCTCACTCACCTCCCGCGCTGTTTTCACTGTCCCGGCTCACTCACCTCCCGCGCTGTTTTCACTGTCCCGGCTCACTCACCTCCCGCGCTGTTTTCAATGTCCCGGCTCACTCACCTCTCGCACTGTTTTCACTGTCCCGGCTCACTCAGCTCCCACGCTGTTTTCACTCTCCCGGCTCACACTCCTCCCGCGCTGTTTTCACTGTCCCGGCTCACTCACCTCCCGCGCTGTTTTCAATGTCCCGGCTCACTCACCTCCCGCGCTGTTTTCACTGTCCCGGCTCACTCATCTCCCGCGCTGTTTTCACTGTCCCGGCTCACTCTCCTCCCGCGCTGTTTTCACTGTCCCGGCTCTCTCTCCTCCCGCGCTGTTTTCACTGTCCCGGCTCACTCACCTCCCGCGCTGTTTTCACTGTCCCGGCTCACTCACCTCTCGCGCTATTTTCACTGTCCCGGCTCACTCTCCTCCCGCGCTGTTTTCACTGTCCCGGCTCACTCACCTCTCGCGCTGTTTTCACTGTCCCGGCTCACTCACCTCCCGCGCTGTTTTCAATGTCCCGGCTCACTCTCCTCCCGCGCTTTTTTCACTGTCCCGGCTCACTCACCTCTCGCGCTGTTTTCAATGTCCCGGCTCACTCACCTCCCGCGCTGTTTTCACTGTCCCGGCTCACTCACCTCCCGCGCTGTTTTCACTGTCCCGGCTCACTCTCCTCTCGCGCTGTTTTCACTGTCCCGGCTCACTCACCTCCCGCGCTGTTTTCACTGTCCCGGCTAACTCTCCTCCCGCGCTGTTTTCAATGTCCCGGCTCTCTCTCCTCCCGCGCTGTTTTCACTCTCCCGGCTCACTCAGCTCCCGCGCTGTTTTCACTGTCCCGGCTCTCTCACCTCCCGCGCTGTTTTCACTGTCCCGGCTCACTCACCTCTCGCGCTGTTTTCACTGTCCCGGCTCACTCAGGTCCCGCACTGTTTTCACTGTCCCGGCTCACTCACCTCCCGCGCTGTTTTCACTGTTCCGGCTCACTCTACTCCCGCGCTGTTTTCACTGTCCCGGCTCACTCACCTGCCGCGCTGTTTTCAATGTCCCGGCTCACTCTACTCCCGCGCTGTTTTCACTGTCCCGGCTCACTCACCTCCCGCGCTGTTTTCAATGTCCCGGCTCACTCAGCTCCCGCGCTGTTTTCACTGTCCCGGCTCTCTCACCTCTCGCGCTGTTTTCACTATCCCGGCTCACTCACCTCCCGCGCTGTTTTCACTGTCCCGGCTCACTTACCTCCCGCGCTGTTTTCACTATCCCGGCTCACTCACCTCCCGCACTGTTTTCACTGTCCCGGCTCACTCTACTCCCGCGCTGTTTTCACTGTCCTGGCTCTCTCACCTCTCGCGCTGTTTTCGATGTCCCGGCTCACTCACCTCCCGCGCTGTTTTCACTGTCCCGGCTCACTCACCTCTCGCGCTGTTTTCAATGTCCCGGCTCACTCAGCTCCCGCGCTGTTTTCAATGTCCCGGCTCACTCACCACCCGCGCTGTTTTCACTGTCCCGGCTCTCTCTCCTCCCGCGCTGTTTTCACTGTCCCGGCTCACTCACCTCCCGCGCTGTTTTCACTGTCCCGGCTCTCTCACCTCCCGCGCTGTTTTCACTGTCCCGGCTCTCTCTCCTCCCGCGCTGTTTTCAATGTCCCGGCTCACTCAGCTCCCGCGCTGTTTTCACTGTCCCGGCTCACTCACCTCCCGCGCTGTTTTCACTGTCCCGGCTCACTCACCTCCCGCGCTGTTTTCACTGTCCCGGCTCACTCACCTCCCGCGCTGTTTTCACTGTCCCGGCTCACTCACCTCCCGCGCTGTTTTCACTATCCCGGCTCACTCAGCTCCCGCGCTGTTTTCAATGTCCCGGCTCACTCACCTCTCGCGCTGTTTTCATTGTCCCGGCTCTCTCACCTCCCGCGCTGTTTTCAATGTCCCGGCTCACTCACCTCCCGCGCTGTTTTCACTGTCCCGGCTCACTCAGCTCCCGCGCATTTTTCACTGTCCCGGCTCACTCAGCTCCCGCGCTGTTTTCACTGTCCCGGCTCACTCACCTGCCGCGCTGTTTTCAATGTCCCGGCTCACTCAGCTCCCGCGCTGTTTTCACTGTCCCGGCTCTCTCACCTCTCGCGCTGTTTTCACTATCCCGGCTCACTCACCTCCCGCGCTGTTTTCACTGTCCCGGCTCACTTAGCTCCCGCGCTGTTTTCACTGTCCCAGCTCACTCACCTCCCGCGCTGTTTTCACTGTCCCGGCTCACTCACCTACTGCGCTGTTTTCACTGTCCCGGCTCACTCACCTCCCGCACTGTTTTCACTGTCCCGGCTCACTCACCTCCCGCGCTGTTTTCACTATCCCGGCTCACTCTCCTCTCGCGCTGTTTTCACTGTCCCGGCTCACTCAGCTCCCGCACTGTTTTCAATGTCCCGGCTCACTCAGCTCCCGTGCTGTTTTCACTGTCCCGGCTCACTCACCTCCCGCGCTGTTTTCACTGTCCCGGCTCACTCACCTCCCGCGCTGTTTTCACTGTCCCGGCTCACTCTCCTCCCGCGCTGTTTTCACTGTCCAGGCTCACTCACCTCCCGCGCTGTTTTCACTGTCCCGGTTCACTCACCTCTCGCGCTGTTTTCAATGTCCCGGCTCACTCTCCTCCCGCGCTGTTTTCACTGTCCCGGCTCACTCACCTCCCGCGCTGTTTTCACTGTCCCGGCTCACTCACCTCCCGCGCTGTTTTCACTGTCCCGGCTCACTCACCTCCCGCGCTGTTTTCAATGTCCCAGCTCACTCACCTCTCGCGCTGTTTTCACTCTCCCGGCTCACACTCCTCCCGCGCTGTTTTCACTGTCCCGGCTCACTCAGCTCCCGCGCTGTTTTCAATGTCCCGGCTCACTCACCTCCCGCGCTGTTTTCAATGTCCCGGCTCACTCAGCTCCCGCGCTGTTTTCAATGTCCCGGCTCACTCACCTCCCGCGCTGTTTTCAATGTCCCGGCTCACTCACCTCTCGCGCTGTTTTCACTGTCCCGGCTCACTCAGCTCCCGCGCTGTTTTCAATGTCCCGGCTCACTCACCTCCCGCGCTGTTTTCACTCTCCCGGCTCACTCTCCTCCCGCGCTGTTTTCACTGTCCCGGCTCACTCACCTCTCGCGCTGTTTTCACTGTCCCGGCTCACTCTCCTCCCGCGCTGTTTTCACTGTCCCGGCTCACTCACCTCTCGCGCTGTTTTCACTGTCCCGGCTCACTCTCCTCCCGTGCTGTTTTCACTGTCCCGGCTCACTCACCTCTCGCGCTGTTTTCACTGTCCCGGCTCTCTCTCCTCCCGCGCTGTTTTCACTGTCCCGGCTCACTCACCTCCCGCGCTGTTTTCACTGTCCCGGCTCACTCACCTCTCGCGCTGTTTTCACTGTCCCGGCTCACTCTCCTCCCGCGCTGTTTTCACTGTCCCGGCTCACTCACCTCTCGCGCTGTTTTCACTGTCCCGGCTCACTCACCTCCCGCGCTGTTTTCAATGTCCCGGCTCACTCTCCTCCCGCGCTTTTTTCACTGTCCCGGCTCACTCACCTCTCGCGCTGTTTTCACTGTCCCGGCTCACTCACCTGCCGCGCTGTTTTCACTGTCCCGGCTCACTCACCTCTCGCGCTGTTTTCACTGTCCCGGCTCACTCTCCTCCCGCGCTGTTTTCACTGTCCCGGCTCACTCACCTCTCGCGCTGTTTTCACTGTCCCGGCTCACTCACCTCCCGCGCTGTTTTCAATGTCCCGGCTCACTCTCCTCCCGCGCTTTTTTCACTGTCCCGGCTCACTCACCTCTCGCGCTGTTTTCACTGTCCCGGCTCACTCACCTGCCGCGCTGTTTTCACTGTCCCGGCTAACTCTCCTCCCGCGCTGTTTTCAATGTCCCGGCTCTCTCTCCTCCCGCGCTGTTTTCACTCTCCCGGCACACTCAGCTCCCGCGCTGTTTTCACTGTCCCGGCTCACTCACCTCCCGCGCTGTTTTCACTGTCCCGGCTCACTCACCTCTCGCGCTGTTTTCACTGTCCCGGCTCACTCTCCTCCCGCGCTGTTTTCAATGTCCCGGCTCACTCACCTCCCGCGCTGTTTTCACTGTCCCGGCTCTCTCTCCTCCCGCGCTGTTTTCACTGTCCCGGCTCACTCTCCTCCCGCGCTTTTTTCACTGTCCCGGCTCACTCACCTCTCGCGCTGTTTTCAATGTCCCGGCTCACTCACCTCCCGCGCTGTTTTCACTGTCCCGGCTCACTCAGCTTCCGCGCTGTTTTCACTGTCCCGGCTCACTCTCCTCTCGCGCTGTTTTCACTGTCCCGGCTCACTCACCTCCCGCGCTGTTTTCACTGTCCCGGCTAACTCTCCTCCCGCGCTGTTTTCAATGTCCCGGCTCACTCACCTCCCGCGCTGTTTTCACTCTCCCGGCTCACTCACCTCCCGCGCTGTTTTCACTATCCCGGCTCACTCAGCTCCCGCGCTGTTTTCAATGTCCCGGCTCACTCACCTCTCGCGCTGTTTTCACTGTCCCGGCTCTCTCACCTCCCGCGCTGTTTTCAATGTCCCGGCTCACTCACCTCCCGCGCTGTTTTCACTGTCCCGGCTCACTCAGCTCCCGCGCATTTTTCACTGTCCCGGCTCACTCAGCTCCCGCGCTGTTTTCACTGTCCCGGCTCACTCACCTCCCGCGCTGTTTTCAATGTCCCGGCACACTCAGCTCCCGCGCTGTTTTCACTGTCCCGGCTCTCTCACCTCTCGCGCTGTTTTCACTATCCCGGCTCACTCACCTCCCGCGCTGTTTTCACTGTCCCGGCTCACTTAGCTCCCGCGCTGTTTTCACTGTCCCAGCTCACTCACCTCCCGCGCTGTTTTCACTGTCCCGGCTCACTCACCTCCTGCGCTGTTTTCACTGTCCCGGCTCACTCACCTCCCGCACTGTTTTCACTGTCCCGGCTCACTCACCTCCCGCGCTGTTTTCACTATTCCGGCTCACTCTCCTCTCGCGCTGTTTTCACTGTCCCGGCTCACTCAGCTCCCGCACTGTTTTCAATGTCCCGGCTCACTCAGCTCCCGTGCTGTTTTCACTGTCCCGGCTCACTCACCTCCCGCGCTGTTTTCACTGTCCCGGCTCACTCACCTCCCGCGCTGTTTTCACTGTCCCGGCTCACTCTCCTCCCGCGCTGTTTTCACTGTCCCGGCTCTCTCTCCTCCCGCGCTGTTTTCACTGTCCCGGTTCACTCACCTCTCGCGCTGTTTTCAATGTCCCGGCTCACTCTCCTCCCGCGCTGTTTTCACTGTCCCGGCTCACTCACCTCCCGCGCTGTTTTCACTGTCCCGGCTCACTCACCTCCCGCGCTGTTTTCACTGTCCCGGCTCACTCACCTCCCGCGCTGTTTTCAATGTCCCAGCTCACTCACCTCTCGCGCTGTTTTCACTCTCCCGGCTCACACTCCTCCCGCGCTGTTTTCACTGTCCCGGCTCACTCACCTCCCGCGCTGTTTTCAATGTCCCGGCTCACTCACCTCCCGCGCTGTTTTCAATGTCCCGGCTCACTCACCTCCCGCGCTGTTTTCAATGTCCCGGCTCACTCACCTCCCGCGCTGTTTTCACTCTCCCGGCTCACTCATCTCCCGCGCTGTTTTCACTGTCCCGGCTCACTCTCCTCCCGCGCTGTTTTCACTGTCCCGGCTCTCTCTCCTCCCGCGCTGTTTTCACTGTCCCGGCTCACTCACCTCCCGCGCTGTTTTCACTGTCCCGGCTCACTCACCTCTCGCGCTGTTTTCACTGTCCCGGCTCACTCTCCTCAAGCGCTGTTTTCACTGTCCCGGCTCACTCACCTCTCGCGCTGTTTTCACTGTCCCGGCTCACTCACCTCCCGCGCTGTTTTCAATGTCCCGGCTCACTCTCTTCCCGCGCTTTTTTCACTGTCCCGGCTCACTCACCTCTCGCGCTGTTTTCACTGTCCCGGCTCTCTCACCTCCCGCGCTGTTTTCAATGTCCCGGCTCACTCACCTCCCGCGCTGTTTTCACTGTCCCGGCTCACTCAGCTCCCGCGCATTTTTCACTGTCCCGGCTCACTCAGCTCCCGCGCTGTTTTCACTGTCCCGGCTCACTCACCTCCCGCGCTGTTTTCAATGTCCCGGCACACTCAGCTCCCGCGCTGTTTTCACTGTCCCGGCTCTCTCACCTCTCGCGCTGTTTTCACTATCCCGGCTCACTCACCTCCCGCGCTGTTTTCACTGTCCCGGCTCACTTAGCTCCCGCGCTGTTTTCACTGTCCCAGCTCACTCACCTCCCGCGCTGTTTTCACTGTCCCGGCTCACTCACCTCCTGCGCTGTTTTCACTGTCCCGGCTCACTCACCTCCCGCACTGTTTTCACTGTCCCGGCTCACTCACCTCCCGCGCTGTTTTCACTATCCCGGCTCACTCTCCTCTCGCGCTGTTTTCACTGTCCCGGCTCACTCAGCTCCCGCACTGTTTTCAATGTCCCGGCTCACTCAGCTCCCGTGCTGTTTTCACTGTCCCGGCTCACTCACCTCCCGCGCTGTTTTCACTGTCCCGGCTCACTCACCTCCCGCGCTGTTTTCACTGTCCCGGCTCACTCTCCTCCCGCGCTGTTTTCACTGTCCCGGCTCTCTCTCCTCCCGCGCTGTTTTCACTGTCCCGGTTCACTCACCTCTCGCGCTGTTTTCAATGTCCCGGCTCACTCTCCTCCCGCGCTGTTTTCACTGTCCCGGCTCACTCACCTCCCGCGCTGTTTTCACTGTCCCGGCTCACTCACCTCCCGCGCTGTTTTCACTGTCCCGGCTCACTCACCTCCCGCGCTGTTTTCAATGTCCCAGCTCACTCACCTCTCGCGCTGTTTTCACTCTCCCGGCTCACACTCCTCCCGCGCTGTTTTCACTGTCCCGGCTCACTCACCTCCCGCGCTGTTTTCAATGTCCCGGCTCACTCACCTCCCGCGCTGTTTTCAATGTCCCGGCTCACTCACCTCCCGCGCTGTTTTCAATGTCCCGGCTCACTCACCTCCCGCGCTGTTTTCACTCTCCCGGCTCACTCATCTCCCGCGCTGTTTTCACTGTCCCGGCTCACTCTCCTCCCGCGCTGTTTTCACTGTCCCGGCTCTCTCTCCTCCCGCGCTGTTTTCACTGTCCCGGCTCACTCACCTCCCGCGCTGTTTTCACTGTCCCGGCTCACTCACCTCTCGCGCTGTTTTCACTGTCCCGGCTCACTCTCCTCAAGCGCTGTTTTCACTGTCCCGGCTCACTCACCTCTCGCGCTGTTTTCACTGTCCCGGCTCACTCACCTCCCGCGCTGTTTTCAATGTCCCGGCTCACTCTCTTCCCGCGCTTTTTTCACTGTCCCGGCTCACTCACCTCTCGCGCTGTTTTCACTGTCCCGGCTCACTCACCTGCCGCGCTGTTTTCACTGTCCCGGCTCACTCACCTCTCGCGCTGTTTTCACTGTCCCGGCTCACTCTCCTCCCGCGCTGTTTTCACTGTCCCGGCTCACTCACCTCTCGCGCTGTTTTCACTGTCCCGGCTCACTCACCTCCCGCGCTGTTTTCAATGTCCCGGCTCACTCTCCTCCCGCGCTTTTTTCACTGTCCCGGCTCACTCACCTCTCGCGCTGTTTTCACTGTCCCGGCTCACTCACCTGCCGCGCTGTTTTCACTGTCCCGGCTAACTCTCCTCCCGCGCTGTTTTCAATGTCCCGGCTCTCTCTCCTCCCGCGCTGTTTTCACTCTCCCGGCACACTCAGCTCCCGCGCTGTTTTCACTGTCCCGGCTCTCTCACCTCCCGCGCTGTTTTCACTGTCCCGGCTCACTCTCCTCCCGCGCTGTTTTCAATGTCCCGGCTCACTCACCTCCCGCGCTGATTTCAATGTCCCGGCTCACTCACCTCTCGCGCTGTTTTCACTCTCCCGGCACACTCAGCTCCCGCGCTGTTTTCACTGTCCCGGCTCTCTCACCTCCCGCGCTGTTTTCACTGTCCCGGCTCACTCTCCTCCCGCGCTGTTTTCAATGTCCCGGCTCTCTCACCTCCCGCGCTGTTTTCACTGTCCCGGCTCACTCTCCTCCCGCGCTGTTTTCACTGTCCCGGCTCTCTCTCCTCCCGCGCTGTTTTCACTGTCCCGGCTCACTCTCCTCCCGCGCTTTTTTCACTGTCCCGGCTCACTCACCTCTCGCGCTGTTTTCAATGTCCCGGCTCACTCACCTCCCGCGCTGTTTTCACTGTCCCGGCTCACTCAGCTTCCGCGCTGTTTTCACTGTCCCGGCTCACTCTCCTCTCGCGCTGTTTTCACTGTCCCGGCTCACTCACCTCCCGCGCTGTTTTCACTGTCCCGGCTAACTCTCCTCCCGCGCTGTTTTCAATGTCCCGGCTCACTCACCTCCCGCGCTGTTTTCACTCTCCCGGCTCACTCACCTCCCGCGCTGTTTTCACTATCCCGGCTCACTCAGCTCCCGCGCTGTTTTCAATGTCCCGGCTCACTCACCTCTCGCGCTGTTTTCACTGTCCCGGCTCTCTCACCTCCCGCGCTGTTTTCAATGTCCCGGCTCACTCACCTCCCGCGCTGTTTTCACTGTCCCGGCTCACTCAGCTCCCGCGCATTTTTCACTGTCCCGGCTCACTCAGCTCCCGCGCTGTTTTCACTGTCCCGGCTCACTCACCTCCCGCGCTGTTTTCAATGTCCCGGCTCACTCAGCTCCCGCGCTGTTTTCACTGTCCCGGCTCTCTCACCTCTCGCGCTGTTTTCACTATCCCGGCTCACTCACCTCCCGCGCTGTTTTCACTGTCCCGGCTCACTTAGCTCCCGCGCTGTTTTCACTGTCCCAGCTCACTCACCTCCCGCGCTGTTTTCACTGTCCCGGCTCACTCACCTCCTGCGCTGTTTTCACTGTCCCGGCTCACTCACCTCCCGCACTGTTTTCACTGTCCCGGCTCACTCACCTCCCGCGCTGTTTTCACTATCCCGGCTCACTCTCCTCTCGCGCTGTTTTCACTGTCCCGGCTCACTCAGCTCCCGCACTGTTTTCAATGTCCCGGCTCACTCAGCTCCCGTGCTGTTTTCACTGTCCCGGCTCACTCACCTCCCGCGCTGTTTTCACTGTCCCGGCTCACTCACCTCCCGCGCTGTTTTCACTGTCCCGGCTCACTCTCCTCCCGCGCTGTTTTCACTGTCCCGGCTCTCTCTCCTCCCGCGCTGTTTTCACTGTCCCGGTTCACTCACCTCTCGCGCTGTTTTCAATGTCCCGGCTCACTCTCCTCCCGCGCTGTTTTCAATGTCCCAGCTCACTCACCTCTCGCGCTGTTTTCACTCTCCCGGCTCACACTCCTCCCGCGCTGTTTTCACTGTCCCGGATCACTCAGCTCCCGCGCTGTTTTCAATGTCCCGGCTCACTCACCTCCCGCGCTGTTTTCAATGTCCCGGCTCACTCAGCTCCCGCGCTGTTTTCAATGTCCCGGCTCACTCACCTCCCGCGCTGTTTTTACTGTCCCGGTTCTCTCACCTCTCGCGCTGTTTTCACTATCCCGGCTCACTCACCTCCCGCGCTGTTTTCACTGTCCCGGCTCACTTACCTCCCGCGCTGTTTTCACTATCCCGGCTCACTCACCTCCCGCACTGTTTTCACTGTCCCGGCTCACTCACCTCCCGCGCTGTTTTCACTGTCCTGGCTCTCTCACCTCTCGCGCTGTTTTCGATGTCCCGGCTCACTCACCTCCCGCGCTGTTTTCACTGTCCCGGCTCACTCACCTCTCGCGCTGTTTTCAATGTCCCGGCTCACTCACCTCCCGCGCTGTTTTCACTGTCCTGGCTCTCTCACCTCTCGCGCTGTTTTCGATGTCCCGGCTCACTCACCTCCCGCGCTGTTTTCACTGTCCCGGCTCACTCACCTCTCGCGCTGTTTTCAATGTCCCGGCTCACTCAGCTCCCGCGCTGTTTTCAATGTCCCGGCTCACTCACCACCCGCGCTGTTTTCACTGTCCCGGCTCACTCACCTCCCGCGCTGTTTTCACTGTCCCGGCTCTCTCTCCTCCCGCGCTGTTTTCACTGTCCCGGCTCTCTCTCCTCCCGCGCTGTTTTCAATGTCCCGGCTCACTCAGCTCCCGCGCTGTTTTCACTGTCCCGGCTCACTCACCTCCCGCGCTGTTTTCACTGTCCCGGCTCACTCACCTCCGCGCTGTTTTCACTGTCCCGGCTCACTCACCTCCCGCGCTGTTTTCACTGTCCCGGCTCACTCACCTCCCGCGCTGTTTTCACTATCCCGGCTCACTCAGCTCCCGCGCTGTTTTCAATGTCCCGGCTCACTCACCTCTCGCGCTGTTTTCACTGTCCCGGCTCTCTCACCTCCCGCGCTGTTTTCAATGTCCCGGCTCACTCTCCTCCCGCGCTGTTTTCACTGTCCCGGCTCACTCAGCTCCCGCGCTGTTTTCACTGTCCCGGCTCACTCACCTCCCGCGCTGTTTTCACTGTCCCGGCTCACTAACCTCCCGCGCTGTTTTCACTGTCCCGGCTCACTCACCTCCCGCGCTGTTTTCACTGTCCCGGCTCACTCACCTCTCGCGCTGTTTTCACTGTCCCGGCTCACTCACCTCCCGCGCTGTTTTCAATGTCCCGGCTCACTCACCTCCCGCGCTGTTTTCACTGTCCCGGCTCACTCTCCTCCCGCGCTCTTTTCACTGTCCCGGCTCCCTCAGCTCCCGCGCTGTTTTCAATGTCCCGGCTCTCTCACCTCCCGCGCTGTTTTCACTGTCCCGGCTCACTCAGCTCCCGCGCTGTTTTCAATGTCCCGGTTCACTCAGCTCCCGTGCTGTTTTCACTATCCCGGCTCACTCACCTCCCGCGCTGTTTTCACTGTCCTGGCTCACTCACCTCCCGCGCTGTTTTCACTGTCCCGGCTCACTCACCTCTCGCGCTGTTTTCACTGTCCCGGCTCACTCAGCTCCCGCGCTGTTTTCACTGTCCCGGCTCACTCACCTCTCGCGCTGTTTTCACTGTCCCGGCTCACTCACCTCCCGCGCTGTTTTCAATGTCCCGGCTCACTCACCTCCCGCGCTGTTTTCACTGTCCCGGCTCACTCTCCTCCCGCGCTGTTTTCACTGTCCCGGCTCACTCAGCTCCCGCGCTGTTTTCAATGTCCTGGCTCTCTCTCCTCCCGCGCTGTTTTCACTGTCCCGGCTCACTCAGCTCCCGCGCTGTTTTCAATGTCCCGGCTCACTCTCCTCCCGCGCTGTTTTCACTGTCCCGGTTCACTCAGCTCCCGTGCTGTTTTCACTATCCCGGCTCACTCTCCTCCCGCGCTGTTTTCACTGTCCCGGCTCACTCTCCTCCCGCGCTGTTTTCACTGTCCCGGCTCACTCTCCTCCCGCGCTGTTTTCAATGTCCCGGCTCACTCACCTCCCGCGCTGTTTTCACTGTCCCGGCTCACTCACCTCCCGCGCTGTTTTCACTGTCCCGGCTCACTCACCTCCCGTGCTGTTTTCACTGCCCCGGCTCACTCAGCTCCCGCGCTGTTTTCAATGTCCCGGCTCACTCTCCTCCCGCGCTGTTTTCACTGTCCCGGCTCACTCACCTCTCGCCCTGTTTTCACTGTCCCGGCTCACTCAGCTCCCGCGCTGTTTTCAATGTCCCGGCTCACACTCCTCCCGCGCTGTTTTCACTGTCCCGGCTCACTCACCTCTCGCGCTGTTTTCACTGTCCCGGCTCACTCAGCTCCCGCGCTGTTTTCACTGTCCCGGCTCACTCACCTCCCGCGCTGTTTTCACTGTCCCGGCTCACTCACCTCTTGCGCTGTTTTCACTGTCCCGGCTCACTCACCTCTCGCCCTGTTTTCACTGTCCCGGCTCACTCAGCTCCCGCGCTGTTTTCACTGTCCCGGCTCACTCACCTCCCGCGCTGTTTTCACTGTCCCGGCTCACTCTCCTCCCGCGCTGTTTTCCCTGTTCCGGCTGACTCTCCTCCCGTGCTGTTTTCACTGTCCCGGCTCACTCACCTCTCGCGCTGTTTTCACTGTCCCGGCTCACTCACCTCCCGCGCTGTTTTCACTGTCCCGGCTCACTCATCTCCCGCGCTGTTTTCACTGTCCCGGCTCACTCTCCTCCCGCGCTGTTTTCACTGTCCCGGCTCTCTCTCCTCCCGCGCTGTTTTCACTGTCCCGGCTCACTCACCTCCCGCGCTGTTTTCACTGTCCCGGCTCACTCACCTCTCGCGCTGTTTTCACTGTCCCGGCTCACTCTCCTCCCGCGCTGTTTTCACTGTCCCGGCTCACTCACCTCCCGCGCTGTTTTCACTGTCCCGGCTCACTCACCTCTCGCGCTGTTTTCACTGTCCCGGCTCACTCTCCTCCCGCGCTGTTTTCACTGTCCCGGCTCACTCACCTCTCGCGCTGTTTTCACTGTCCCGGCTCACTCACCTCCCGCGCTGTTTTCAATGTCCCGGCTCACTCTCCTCCCGCGCTTTTTTCACTGTCCCGGCTCACTCACCTCTCGCGCTGTTTTCACTGTCCCGGCTCACTCACCTCTCGCGCTGTTTTCACTGTCCCGGCTCACTCTCCTCCCGCGCTGTTTTCACTGTCCCGGCTCACTCACCTCTCGCGCTGTTTTCACTGTCCCGGCTCACTCACCTCCCGCGCTGTTTTCAATGTCCCGGCTCACTCTCCTCCCGCGCTTTTTTCACTGTCCCGGCTCACTCACCTCTCGCGCTGTTTTCACTGTCCCGGCTCACTCACCTGCCGCGCTGTTTTCACTGTCCCGGCTAACTCTCCTCCCGCGCTGTTTTCAATGTCCCGGCTCTCTCTCCTCGCGCGCTGTTTTCACTCTCCCGGCACACTCAGCTCCCGCGCTGTTTTCACTGTCCCGGCTCACTCACCTCCCGCGCTGTTTTCACTGTCCCGGCTCACTCACCTCTCGCGCTGCTTTCACTGTCCCGGCTCACTCACCTCCCGCGCTGTTTTCACTGTCCCGGCTCACTCTCCTCCCGCGCTGTTTTCAATGTCCCGGCTCACTCACCTCCCGCGCTGTTTTCACTGTCCCGGCTCTCTCTCCTCCCGCGCTGTTTTCACTGTCCCGGCTCACTCTCCTCCCGCGCTTTTTTCACTGTCCCGGCTCACTCACCTCTCGCGCTGTTTTCAATGTCCCGGCTCACTCACCTCCCGCGCTGTTTTCACTGTCCCGGCTCACTCAGCTTCCGCGCTGTTTTCACTGTCCCGGCTCACTCTCCTCTCGCGCTGTTTTCACTGTCCCGGCTCACTCACCTCCCGCGCTGTTTTCACTGTCCCGGCTAACTCTCCTCCCGCGCTGTTTTCAATGTCCCGGCTCACTCACCTCCCGCGCTGTTTTCACTCTCCCGGCTCACTCACCTCCCGCGCTGTTTTCACTATCCCGGCTCACTCAGCTCCCGCGCTGTTTTCAATGTCCCGGCTCACTCACCTCTCGCGCTGTTTTCACTGTCCCGGCTCTCTCACCTCCCGCGCTGTTTTCAATGTCCCGGCTCACTCACCTCCCGCGCTGTTTTCACTGTCCCGGCTCACTAACCTCCCGCGCTGTTATCACTGTCCCGGCTCACTCACCTCCCGCGCTGTTTTCACTGTCCCGGCTCACTCACCTCTCGCGCTGTTTTCACTGTCCCGGCTCACTCACCTCCCGCGCTGTTTTCAATGTCCCGGCTCACTCACCTCCCGCGCTGTTTTCACTGTCCCGGCTCACTCTCCTCCCGCGCTCTTTTCACTGTCCCGGCTCCCTCAGCTCCCGCGCTGTTTTCAATGTCCCGGCTCTCTCACCTCCCGCGCTGTTTTCACTGTCCCGGCTCACTCAGCTCCCGCGCTGTTTTCAATGTCCCGGTTCACTCAGCTCCCGTGCTGTTTTCACTATCCCGGCTCACTCACCTCCCGCGCTGTTTTCACTGTCCTGGCTCACTCACCTCCCGCGCTGTTTTCACTGTCCCGGCTCACTCACCTCTCGCGCTGTTTTCACTGTCCCGGCTCACTCAGCTCCCGCGCTGTTTTCACTGTCCCGGCTCACTCACCTCTCGCGCTGTTTTCACTGTCCCGGCTCACTCACCTCCCGCGCTGTTTTCAATGTCCCGGCTCACTCACCTCCCGCGCTGTTTTCACTGTCCCGGCTCACTCTCCTCCCGCGCTGTTTTCACTGTCCCGGCTCACTCAGCTCCCGCGCTGTTTTCAATGTCCTGGCTCTCTCTCCTCCCGCGCTGTTTTCACTGTCCCGGCTCACTCAGCTCCCGCGCTGTTTTCAATGTCCCGGCTCACTCTCCTCCCGCGCTGTTTTCACTGTCCCGGTTCACTCAGCTCCCGTGCTGTTTTCACTATCCCGGCTCACTCTCCTCCCGCGCTGTTTTCACTGTCCCGGCTCACTCTCCTCCCGCGCTGTTTTCACTGTCCCGGCTCACTCTCCTCCCGCGCTGTTTTCAATGTCCCGGCTCACTCACCTCCCGCGCTGTTTTCACTGTCCCGGCTCACTCACCTCCCGCGCTGTTTTCACTGTCCCGGCTCACTCACCTCCCGTGCTGTTTTCACTGTCCCGGCTCACTCAGCTCCCGCGCTGTTTTCAATGTCCCGGCTCACTCTCCTCCCGCGCTGTTTTCACTGTCCCGGCTCACTCACCTCTCGCCCTGTTTTCACTGTCCCGGCTCACTCAGCTCCCGCGCTGTTTTCAATGTCCCGGCTCACACTCCTCCCGCGCTGTTTTCACCTCCCGGCTCACTCACCTCTCGCGCTGTTTTCACTGTCCCGGCTCACTCAGCTCCCGCGCTGTTTTCACTGTCCCGGCTCACTCACCTCCCGCGCTGTTTTCACTGTCCCGGCTCACTCACCTCTTGCGCTGTTTTCACTGTCCCGGCTCACTCACCTCTCGCCCTGTTTTCACTGTCCCGGCTCACTCAGCTCCCGCGCTGTTTTCACTGTCCCGGCTCACTCACCTCCCGCGCTGTTTTCACTGTCCCGGCTCACTCTCCTCCCGCGCTGTTTTCCCTGTTCCGGCTGACTCTCCTCCCGTGCTGTTTTCACTGTCCCGGCTCACTCACCTCTCGCGCTGTTTTCACTGTCCCGGCTCACTCACCTCCCGCGCTGTTTTCACTGTCCCGGCTCACTCATCTCCCGCGCTGTTTTCACTGTCCCGGCTCACTCTCCTCCCGCGCTGTTTTCACTGTCCCGGCTCTCTCTCCTCCCGCGCTGTTTTCACTGTCCCGGCTCACTCACCTCCCGCGCTGTTTTCACTGTCCCGGCTCACTCACCTCTCGCGCTGTTTTCACTGTCCCGGCTCACTCTCCTCCCGCGCTGTTTTCACTGTCCCGGCTCACTCACCTCTCGCGCTGTTTTCACTGTCCCGGCTCACTCACCTCCCGCGCTGTTTTCAATGTCCCGGCTCACTCTCCTCCCGCGCTTTTTTCACTGTCCCGGCTCACTCACCTCTCGCGCTGTTTTCACTGTCCCGGCTCACTCACCTGCCGCGCTGTTTTCACTGTCCCGGCTCACTCACCTCTCGCGCTGTTTTCACTGTCCCGGCTCACTCTCCTCCCGCGCTGTTTTCACTGTCCCGGCTCACTCACCTCTCGCGCTGTTTTCACTGTCCCGGCTCACTCACCTCCCGCGCTGTTTTCAATGTCCCGGCTCACTCTCCTCCCGCGCTTTTTTCACTGTCCCGGCTCACTCACCTCTCGCGCTGTTTTCACTGTCCCGGCTCACTCACCTGCCGCGCTGTTTTCACTGTCCCGGCTAACTCTCCTCCCGCGCTGTTTTCAATGTCCCGGCTCTCTCTCCTCGCGCGCTGTTTTCACTCTCCCGGCACACTCAGCTCCCGCGCTGTTTTCACTGTCCCGGCTCACTCACCTCCCGCGCTGTTTTCACTGTCCCGGCTCACTCACCTCTCGCGCTGTTTTCACTGTCCCGGCTCACTCACCTCCCGCGCTGTTTTCACTGTCCCGGCTCACTCTCCTCCCGCGCTGTTTTCAATGTCCCGGCTCACTCACCTCCCGCGCTGTTTTCACTGTCCCGGCTCTCTCTCCTCCCGCGCTGTTTTCACTGTCCCGGCTCACTCTCCTCCCGCGCTTTTTTCACTGTCCAGGCTCACTCACCTCTCGCGCTGTTTTCAATGTCCCGGCGCACTCACCTCCCGCGCTGTTTTCACTGTCCCGGCTCACTCAGCTTCCGCGCTGTTTTCACTGTCCCGGCTCACTCTCCTCTCGCGCTGTTTTCACTGTCCCGGCTCACTCACCTCCCGCGCTGTTTTCACTGTCCCGGCTAACTCTCCTCCCGCGCTGTTTTCAATGTCCCGGCTCACTCACCTCCCGCGCTGTTTTCACTCTCCCGGCTCACTCACCTCCCGCGCTGTTTTCACTATCCCGGCTCACTCAGCTCCCGCGCTGTTTTCAATGTCCCGGCTCACTCACCTCTCGCGCTGTTTTCACTGTCCCGGCTCTCTCACCTCCCGCGCTGTTTTCAATGTCCCGGCTCACTCACCTCCCGCGCTGTTTTCACTGTCCCGGCTCACTCAGCTCCCGCGCATTTTTCACTGTCCCGGCTCACTCAGCTCCCGCGCTGTTTTCACTGTCCCGGCTCACTCACCTCCCGCGCTGTTTTCAATGTCCCGGCTCACTCAGCTCCCGCGCTGTTTTCACTGTCCCGGCTCTCTCACCTCTCGCGCTGTTTTCACTGTCCCGGCTCACTCACCTCCCGCGCTGTTTTCACTGTCCCGGCTCACTTAGCTCCCGCGCTGTTTTCACTGTCCCAGCTCACTCACCTCCCGCGCTGTTTTCACTGTCCCGGCTCACTCACCTCCTGCGCTGTTTTCACTGTCCCGGCTCACTCACCTCCCGCACTGTTTTCACTGTCCCGGCTCACTCACCTCCCGCGCTGTTTTCACTATCCCGGCTCACTCTCCTCTCGCGCTGTTTTCACTGTCCCGGCTCACTCAGCTCCCGCACTGTTTTCAATGTCCCGGCTCACTCAGCTCCCGTGCTGTTTTCACTGTCCCGGCTCACTCACCTCCCGCGCTGTTTTCACTGTCCCGGCTCACTCACCTCCCGCGCTGTTTTCACTGTCCCGGCTCACTCTCCTCCCGCGCTGTTTTCACTGTCCCGGCTCTCTCTCCTCCCGCTCTGTTTTCACTGTCCCGGTTCACTCACCTCTCGCGCTGTTTTCAATGTCCCGGCTCACTCTCCTCCCGCGCTGTTTTCACTGTCCCGGCTCACTCACCTCCCGCGCTGTTTTCACTGTCCCGGCTCACTCACCTCCCGCGCTGTTTTCACTGTCCCGGCTCACTCACCTCCCGCGCTGTTTTCAATGTCCCAGCTCACTCACCTCTCGCGCTGTTTTCACTCTCCCGGCTCACACTCCTCCCGCGCTGTTTTCACTGTCCCGGCTCACTCACCTCCCGCGCTGTTTTCAATGTCCCGGCTCACTCACCTCCCGCGCTGTTTTCAATGTCCCGGCTCACTCACCTCCCGCGCTGTTTTCAATGTCCCGGCTCACTCACCTCCCGCGCTGTTTTCACTCTCCCGGCTCACTCATCTCCCGCGCTGTTTTCACTGTCCCGGCTCACTCTCCTCCCGCGCTGTTTTCACTGTCCCGGCTCTCTCTCCTCCCGCGCTGTTTTCACTGTCCCGGCTCACTCACCTCCCGCGCTGTTTTCACTGTCCCGGCTCACTCACCTCTCGCGCTGTTTTCACTGTCCCGGCTCACTCTCCTCAAGCGCTGTTTTCACTGTCCCGGCTCACTCACCTCTCGCGCTGTTTTCACTGTCCCGGCTCACTCACCTCCCGCGCTGTTTTCAATGTCCCGGCTCACTCTCTTCCCGCGCTTTTTTCACTGTCCCGGCTCACTCACCTCTCGCGCTGTTTTCACTGTCCCGGCTCACTCACCTGCCGCGCTGTTTTCACTGTCCCGGCTCACTCACCTCTCGCGCTGTTTTCACTGTCCCGGCTCACTCTCCTCCCGCGCTGTTTTCACTGTCCCGGCTCACTCACCTCTCGCGCTGTTTTCACTGTCCCGGCTCACTCACCTCCCGCGCTGTTTTCAATGTCCCGGCTCACTCTCCTCCCGCGCTTTTTTCACTGTCCCGGCTCACTCACCTCTCGCGCTGTTTTCACTGTCCCGGCTCACTCACCTGCCGCGCTGTTTTCACTGTCCCGGCTAACTCTCCTCCCGCGCTGTTTTCAATGTCCCGGCTCTCTCTCCTCCCGCGCTGTTTTCACTCTCCCGGCACACTCAGCTCCCGCGCTGTTTTCACTGTCCCGGCTCTCTCACCTCCCGCGCTGTTTTCACTGTCCCGGCTCACTCTCCTCCCGCGCTGTTTTCAATGTCCCGGCTCACTCACCTCCCGCGCTGATTTCAATGTCCCGGCTCACTCACCTCTCGCGCTGTTTTCACTCTCCCGGCACACTCAGCTCCCGCGCTGTTTTCACTGTCCCGGCTCTCTCACCTCCCGCGCTGTTTTCACTGTCCCGGCTCACTCTCCTCCCGCGCTGTTTTCAATGTCCCGGCTCTCTCACCTCCCGCGCTGTTTTCACTGTCCCGGCTCACTCTCCTCCCGCGCTGTTTTCACTGTCCCGGCTCTCTCTCCTCCCGCGCTGTTTTCACTGTCCCGGCTCACTCTCCTCCCGCGCTTTTTTCACTGTCCCGGCTCACTCACCTCTCGCGCTGTTTTCAATGTCCCGGCTCACTCACCTCCCGCGCTGTTTTCACTGTCCCGGCTCACTCAGCTTCCGCGCTGTTTTCACTGTCCCGGCTCACTCTCCTCTCGCGCTGTTTTCACTGTCCCGGCTCACTCACCTCCCGCGCTGTTTTCACTGTCCCGGCTAACTCTCCTCCCGCGCTGTTTTCAATGTCCCGGCTCACTCACCTCCCGCGCTGTTTTCACTCTCCCGGCTCACTCACCTCCCGCGCTGTTTTCACTATCCCGGCTCACTCAGCTCCCGCGCTGTTTTCAATGTCCCGGCTCACTCACCTCTCGCGCTGTTTTCACTGTCCCGGCTCTCTCACCTCCCGCGCTGTTTTCAATGTCCCGGCTCACTCACCTCCCGCGCTGTTTTCACTGTCCCGGCTCACTCAGCTCCCGCGCATTTTTCACTGTCCCGGCTCACTCAGCTCCCGCGCTGTTTTCACTGTCCCGGCTCACTCACCTCCCGCGCTGTTTTCAATGTCCCGGCTCACTCAGCTCCCGCGCTGTTTTCACTATCCCGGCTCACTCACCTCCCGCGCTGTTTTCACTGTCCCGGCTCACTTAGCTCCCGCGCTGTTTTCACTGTCCCAGCTCACTCACCTCCCGCGCTGTTTTCACTGTCCCGGCTCACTCACCTCCTGCGCTGTTTTCACTGTCCCGGCTCACTCACCTCCCGCACTGTTTTCACTGTCCCGGCTCACTCACCTCCCGCGCTGTTTTCACGATCCCGGCTCACTCTCCTCTCGCGCTGTTTTCACTGTCCCGGCTCACTCAACTCCCGCACTGTTTTCAATGTCCCGGCTCACTCAGCTCCCGTGCTGTTTTCACTGTCCCGGCTCACTCACCTCCCGCGCTGTTTTCACTGTCCCGGCTCACTCTCCTCCCGCGCTGTTTTCACTGTCCCGGCTCTCTCTCCTCCCGCGCTGTTTTCACTGTCCCGGTTCACTCACCTCTCGCGCTGTTTTCAATGTCCCGGCTCACACTCCTCCCGCGCTGTTTTCAATGTCCCAGCTCACTCACCTCTCGCGCTGTTTTCACTCTCCCGGCTCACACTCCTCCCGCGCTGTTTTCACTGTCCCGGCTCACTCAGCTCCCGCGCTGTTTTCAATGTCCCGGCTCACTCACCTCCCGCGCTGTTTTCAATGTCCCGGCTCACTCAGCTCTCGCGCTGTTTTCAATGTCCCGGCTCACTCACCTCCCGCGCTGTTTTCACTGTCCCGGTTCTCTCACCTCTCGCGCTGTTTTCACTATCCCGGCTCACTCACCTCCCGCGCTGTTTTCACTGTCCCGGCTCACTTACCTCCCGCGCTGTTTTCACTATCCCGGCTCACTCACCTCCCGCACTGTTTTCACTGTCCCGGCTCACTCACCTCCCGCGCTGTTTTCACTGTCCTGGCTCTCTCACCTCTCGCGCTGTTTTCGATGTCCCGGCTCACTCACCTCCCGCGCTGTTTTCACTGTCCCGGCTCACTCACCTCTCGCGCTGTTTTCAATGTCCCGGCTCACTCACCTCCCGCGCTGTTTTCACTGTCCTGGCTCTCTCACCTCTCGCGCTGTTTTCGATGTCCCGGCTCACTCACCTCCCGCGCTGTTTTCACTGTCCCGGCTCACTCACCTCTCGCGCTGTTTTCAATGTCCCGGCTCAGTCAGCTCCCGCGCTGTTTTCAATGTCCCGGCTCACTCACCACCCGCGCTGTTTTCACTGTCCCGGCTCACTCACCTCCCGCGCTGTTTTCACTGTCCCGGCTCTCTCTCCTCCCGCGCTGTTTTCACTGTCCCGGCTCTCTCTCCTCCCGCGCTGTTTTCAATGTCCCGGCTCACTCAGCTCCCGCGCTGTTTTCACTGTCCCGGCTCACTCACCTCCCGCGCTGTTTTCACTGTCCCGGCTCACTCACCTCCGCGCTGTTTTCACTGTCCCGGCTCACTCACCTCCCGCGCTGTTTTCACTGTCCCGGCTCACTCACCTCCCGCGCTGATTTCACTATCCCGGCTCACTCAGCTCCCGCGCTGTTTTCAATGTCCCGGCTCACTCACCTCTCGCGCTGTTTTCACTGTCCCGGCTCTCTCACCTCCCGCGCTGTTTTGAATGTCCCGGCTCACTCTCCTCCCGCGCTGTTTTCACTGTCCCGGCTCACTCAGCTCCCGCGCTGTTTTCACTGTCCCGGCTCACTCACCTCCCGCGCTGTGTTCACTGTCCCGGCTCACTAACCTCCCGCGCTGTTTTCACTGTCCCGGCTCACTCACCTCCCGCGCTGTTTTCACTGTCCCGGCTCACTCACCTCTCGCGCTGTTTTCACTGTCCCGGCTCACTCACCTCCCGCGCTGTTTTCAATGTCCCGGCTCACTCACCTCCCGCGCTGTTTTCACTGTCCCGGCTCACTCTCCTCCCGCGCTCTTTTCACTGTCCCGGCTCCCTCAGCTCCCGCGCTGTTTTCAATGTCCCGGCTCTCTCACCTCCCGCGCTGTTTTCACTGTCCCTGCTCACTCAGCTCCCGCGCTGTTTTCAATGTCCCGGTTCACTCAGCTCCCGTGCTGTTTTCACTATCCCGGCTCACTCACCTCCCGCGCTGTTTTCACTGTCCTGGCTCACTCACCTCCCGCGCTGTTTTCACTGTCCCGGCTCACTCACCTCTCGCGCTGTTTTCACTGTCCCGGCTCACTCAGCTCCCGCGCTGTTTTCACTGTCCCGGCTCACTCACCTCTCGCGCTGTTTTCACTGTCCCGGCTCACTCACCTCCCGCGCTGTTTTCAATGTCCCGGCTCACTCACCTCCCGCGCTGTTTTCACTGTCCCGGCTCACTCTCCTCCCGCGCTGTTTTCACTGTCCCGGCTCACTCAGCTCCCGCGCTGTTTTCAATGTCCTGGCTCTCTCTCCTCCCGCGCTGTTTTCACTGTCCCGGCTCACTCAGCTCCCGCGCTGTTTTCAATGTCCCGGCTCACTCTCCTCCCGCGCTGTTTTCACTGTCCCGGTTCACTCAGCTCCCGTGCTGTTTTCACTATCCCGGCTCACTCTCCTCCCGCGCTGTTTTCACTGTCCCGGCTCACTCTCCTCCCGCGCTGTTTTCACTGTCCCGGCTCACTCTCCTCCCGCGCTGTTTTCAATGTCCCGGCTCACTCACCTCCCGCGCTGTTTTCACTGTCCCGGCTCACTCACCTCCCGCGCTGTTTTCACTGTCCCGGCTCACTCACCTCCCGTGCTGTTTTCACTGTCCCGGCTCACTCAGCTCCCGCGCTGTTTTCAATGTCCCGGCTCACTCTCCTCCCGCGCTGTTTTCACTGTCCCGGCTCACTCACCTCTCGCCCTGTTTTCACTGTCCCGGCTCACTCAGCTCCCGCGCTGTTTTCAATGTCCCGGCTCACACTCCTCCCGCGCTGTTTTCACTGTCCCGGCTCACTCACCTCCCGCGCTGTTTTCACTGTCCGGGCTCACTCACCTCCCGCGCTGTTTTCAATGTCCCGGCTCACTCAGCTCCTGCGCTGTTTTCAATGTCCCGGCTCACTCCCCTCTCGCGCTGTTTTCAATGTCCCGGCTCACTCACCTCCCGCGCTGTTTTCAATGTCCCGGCTCACTCAGCTCCCGCGCTGTTTTCAATGTCCCGGCTCACTCAGCTCCCGCGCTGTTTTCACTGTCCCGGCTCACTCAGCTCCCGCGCTGTTTTCAATGTCCCGGCTCACTCAGCTCCCGCGCTGTTTTCAATGTCCCGGCTCACTCAGCTCCCGCGCTGTTTTCACTGTCCCGGCTCACTCTCCTCTCGCCCTGTTTTCACTGTCCCGGCTCACTCACCTCCCGCGCTGTTTTCACTGTCCGGGCTCACTCACCTCCCGCGCTGTTTTCACTGTCCCGGCTCACTCTCCTCCCGCGCTGTTTTCAATGTCCCGGCTCACTCCCCTCTCGCGCTGTTTTCAATGTCCCGGCTCACTCACCTCCCGCGCTGTTTTCAATGTCCCGGCTCACTCAGCTCCCGCGCTGTTTTCAATGTCCCGGCTCACTCAGCTCCCGCGCTGTTTTCACTGTCCCGGCTCACTCACCTCCCGCGCTGTTTTCAATGTCCCGGCTCACTCAGCTCCCGCGCTGTTTTCAATGTCCCGGCTCACTCAGCTCCCGCGCTGTTTTCACTGTCCCGGCTCACTCACCTCTCGCGCTGTTTTCAATGTCCCGGCTCACTCCCCTCTCGCGCTGCTTTCACTGTCCCGGCTCACTCTCCTCTCGCGCTGTTTTCACTGTCCCGGCTCACTCACCTCCCGCGCTGTTTTCACTGTCCCGGCTAACTCTCCTCCCGCGCTGTTTTCAATGTCCCGGCTCTCTCTCCTCCCGCGCTGTTTTCACTCTCCCGGCTCACTCAGCTCCCGCGCTGTTTTCACTGTCCCGGCTCACTCTCCTCCCGCGCTGTTTTCACTGTCCTGGCTCACTCTCCTCCCGCGCTGTTTTCACTGTCCCGGCTCTCTCACCTCCCGCGCTGTTTTCACTGTCCCGGCTCACTCACCTCTCGCGCTGTTTTCACTGTCCCGGCTCACTCAGGTCCTGCACTGTTTTCACTGTCCCGGCTCACTCACCTCCCGCGCTGTTTTCACTGTCCCGGCTCACTCTACTCCCGCGCTGTTTTCACTGTCCCGGCTCACTCACCTCCCGCGCTGTTTTCAATGTCCCGGCTCACTCAGCTCCCGCGCTGTTTTCACTGTCCCGGCTCTCTCACCTCTCGCGCTGTTTTCACTATCCCGGCTCACTCACCTCCCGCGCTGTTTTCACTGTCCCGGCTCACTTACCTCCCGCGCTGTTTTCACTATCCCGGCTCACTCACCTCCCGCACTGTTTTCACTGTCCCGGCTCACTCTACTCCCGCGCCGTTTTCACTGTCCCGGCTCTCTCACCTCTCGCGCTGTTTTCGATGTCCCGGCTCACTCACCTCCCGCGCTGTTTTCACTGTCCCGGCTCACTCACCTCTCGCGCTGTTTTCAATGTCCCGGCTCACTCAGCTCCCGCGCTGTTTTCAATGTCCCGGCTCACTCACCACCCGCGCTGTTTTCACTGTCCCGGCTCTCTCTCCTCCCGCGCTGTTTTCACTGTCCCGGCTCACTCACCTCCCGCGCTGTTTTCACTGTCCCGGCTCTCTCACCTCCCGCGCTGTTTTCACTGTCCCGGCTCTCTCTCCTCCCGCGCTGTTTTCAATGTCCCGGCTCACTCAGCTCCCGCGCTGTTTTCACTGTCCCGGCTCACTCACCTCCCGCGCTGTTTTCACTGTCCCGGCTCACTCACCTCCCGCGCTGTTTTCACTGTCCCGGCTCACTCACCTCCCGCGCTGTTTTCACTGTCCCGGCTCACTCACCTCTCGCGCTGTTTTCACTATCCCGGCTCACTCAGCACCCGCGCTGTTTTCAATGTCCCGGCTCACTCACCTCTCGCGCTGTTTTCACTGTCCCGGCTCTCTCACCTCCCGCGCTGTTTTCAATGTCCCGGCTCACTCAGCTCCCGCGCTGTTTTCACTATCCCGGCTCACTCACCTCCCGCGCTGTTTTCACTGTCCCGGCTCACTTAGCTCCCGCGCTGTTTTCACTGTCCCAGCTCACTCACCTCCCGCGCTGTTTTCACTGTCCCGGCTCACTCACCTCCTGCGCTGTTTTCACTGTCCCGGCTCACTCACCTCCCGCACTGTTTTCACTGTCCCGGCTCACTCACCTCCCGCGCTGTTTTCACGATCCCGGCTCACTCTCCTCTCGCGCTGTTTTCACTGTCCCGGCTCACTCAACTCCCGCACTGTTTTCAATGTCCCGGCTCACTCAGCTCCCGTGCTGTTTTCACTGTCCCGGCTCACTCACCTCCCGCGCTGTTTTCACTGTCCCGGCTCACTCTCCTCCCGCGCTGTTTTCACTGTCCCGGCTCTCTCTCCTCCCGCGCTGTTTTCACTGTCCCGGTTCACTCACCTCTCGCGCTGTTTTCAATGTCCCGGCTCACACTCCTCCCGCGCTGTTTTCAATGTCCCAGCTCACTCACCTCTCGCGCTGTTTTCACTCTCCCGGCTCACACTCCTCCCGCGCTGTTTTCACTGTCCCGGCTCACTCAGCTCCCGCGCTGTTTTCAATGTCCCGGCTCACTCACCTCCCGCGCTGTTTTCAATGTCCCGGCTCACTCAGCTCTCGCGCTGTTTTCAATGTCCCGGCTCACTCACCTCCCGCGCTGTTTTCACTGTCCCGGTTCTCTCACCTCTCGCGCTGTTTTCACTATCCCGGCTCACTCACCTCCCGCGCTGTTTTCACTGTCCCGGCTCACTTACCTCCCGCGCTGTTTTCACTATCCCGGCTCACTCACCTCCCGCACTGTTTTCACTGTCCCGGCTCACTCACCTCCCGCGCTGTTTTCACTGTCCTGGCTCTCTCACCTCTCGCGCTGTTTTCGATGTCCCGGCTCACTCACCTCCCGCGCTGTTTTCACTGTCCCGGCTCACTCACCTCTCGCGCTGTTTTCAATGTCCCGGCTCACTCACCTCCCGCGCTGTTTTCACTGTCCTGGCTCTCTCACCTCTCGCGCTGTTTTCGATGTCCCGGCTCACTCACCTCCCGCGCTGTTTTCACTGTCCCGGCTCACTCACCTCTCGCGCTGTTTTCAATGTCCCGGCTCAGTCAGCTCCCGCGCTGTTTTCAATGTCCCGGCTCACTCACCACCCGCGCTGTTTTCACTGTCCCGGCTCACTCACCTCCCGCGCTGTTTTCACTGTCCCGGCTCTCTCTCCTCCCGCGCTGTTTTCACTGTCCCGGCTCTCTCTCCTCCCGCGCTGTTTTCAATGTCCCGGCTCACTCAGCTCCCGCGCTGTTTTCACTGTCCCGGCTCACTCACCTCCCGCGCTGTTTTCACTGTCCCGGCTCACTCACCTCCGCGCTGTTTTCACTGTCCCGGCTCACTCACCTCCCGCGCTGTTTTCACTGTCCCGGCTCACTCACCTCCCGCGCTGATTTCACTATCCCGGCTCACTCAGCTCCCGCGCTGTTTTCAATGTCCCGGCTCACTCACCTCTCGCGCTGTTTTCACTGTCCCGGCTCTCTCACCTCCCGCGCTGTTTTCAATGTCCCGGCTCACTCTCCTCCCGCGCTGTTTTCACTGTCCCGGCTCACTCAGCTCCCGCGCTGTTTTCACTGTCCCGGCTCACTCACCTCCCGCGCTGTGTTCACTGTCCCGGCTCACTAACCTCCCGCGCTGTTTTCACTGTCCCGGCTCACTCACCTCCCGCGCTGTTTTCACTGTCCCGGCTCACTCACCTCTCGCGCTGTTTTCACTGTCCCGGCTCACTCACCTCCCGCGCTGTTTTCAATGTCCCGGCTCACTCACCTCCCGCGCTGTTTTCACTGTCCCGGCTCACTCTCCTCCCGCGCTCTTTTCACTGTCCCGGCTCCCTCAGCTCCCGCGCTGTTTTCAATGTCCCGGCTCTCTCACCTCCCGCGCTGTTTTCACTGTCCCTGCTCACTCAGCTCCCGCGCTGTTTTCAATGTCCCGGTTCACTCAGCTCCCGTGCTGTTTTCACTATCCCGGCTCACTCACCTCCCGCGCTGTTTTCACTGTCCTGGCTCACTCACCTCCCGCGCTGTTTTCACTGTCCCGGCTCACTCACCTCTCGCGCTGTTTTCACTGTCCCGGCTCACTCAGCTCCCGCGCTGTTTTCACTGTCCCGGCTCACTCACCTCTCGCGCTGTTTTCACTGTCCCGGCTCACTCACCTCCCGCGCTGTTTTCAATGTCCCGGCTCACTCACCTCCCGCGCTGTTTTCACTGTCCCGGCTCACTCTCCTCCCGCGCTGTTTTCACTGTCCCGGCTCACTCAGCTCCCGCGCTGTTTTCAATGTCCTGGCTCTCTCTCCTCCCGCGCTGTTTTCACTGTCCCGGCTCACTCAGCTCCCGCGCTGTTTTCAATGTCCCGGCTCACTCTCCTCCCGCGCTGTTTTCACTGTCCCGGTTCACTCAGCTCCCGTGCTGTTTTCACTATCCCGGCTCACTCTCCTCCCGCGCTGTTTTCACTGTCCCGGCTCACTCTCCTCCCGCGCTGTTTTCACTGTCCCGGCTCACTCTCCTCCCGCGCTGTTTTCAATGTCCCGGCTCACTCACCTCCCGCGCTGTTTTCACTGTCCCGGCTCACTCACCTCCCGCGCTGTTTTCACTGTCCCGGCTCACTCACCTCCCGTGCTGTTTTCACTGTCCCGGCTCACTCAGCTCCCGCGCTGTTTTCAATGTCCCGGCTCACTCTCCTCCCGCGCTGTTTTCACTGTCCCGGCTCACTCACCTCTCGCCCTGTTTTCACTGTCCCGGCTCACTCAGCTCCCGCGCTGTTTTCAATGTCCCGGCTCACACTCCTCCCGCGCTGTTTTCACTGTCCCGGCTCACTCACCTCCCGCGCTGTTTTCACTGTCCGGGCTCACTCACCTCCCGCGCTGTTTTCAATGTCCCGGCTCACTCAGCTCCTGCGCTGTTTTCAATGTCCCGGCTCACTCCCCTCTCGCGCTGTTTTCAATGTCCCGGCTCACTCACCTCCCGCGCTGTTTTCAATGTCCCGGCTCACTCAGCTCCCGCGCTGTTTTCAATGTCCCGGCTCACTCAGCTCCCGCGCTGTTTTCACTGTCCCGGCTCACTCAGCTCCCGCGCTGTTTTCAATGTCCCGGCTCACTCAGCTCCCGCGCTGTTTTCAATGTCCCGGCTCACTCAGCTCCCGCGCTGTTTTCACTGTCCCGGCTCACTCTCCTCTCGCCCTGTTTTCACTGTCCCGGCTCACTCACCTCCCGCGCTGTTTTCACTGTCCGGGCTCACTCACCTCCCGCGCTGTTTTCACTGTCCCGGCTCACTCTCCTCCCGCGCTGTTTTCAATGTCCCGGCTCACTCCCCTCTCGCGCTGTTTTCAATGTCCCGGCTCACTCACCTCCCGCGCTGTTTTCAATGTCCCGGCTCACTCAGCTCCCGCGCTGTTTTCAATGTCCCGGCTCACTCAGCTCCCGCGCTGTTTTCACTGTCCCGGCTCACTCACCTCCCGCGCTGTTTTCAATGTCCCGGCTCACTCAGCTCCCGCGCTGTTTTCAATGTCCCGGCTCACTCAGCTCCCGCGCTGTTTTCACTGTCCCGGCTCACTCACCTCTCGCGCTGTTTTCAATGTCCCGGCTCACTCCCCTCTCGCGCTGCTTTCACTGTCCCGGCTCACTCTCCTCTCGCGCTGTTTTCACTGTCCCGGCTCACTCACCTCCCGCGCTGTTTTCACTGTCCCGGCTAACTCTCCTCCCGCGCTGTTTTCAATGTCCCGGCTCTCTCTCCTCCCGCGCTGTTTTCACTCTCCCGGCTCACTCACCTCCCGCGCTGTTTTCACTGTCCCGGCTCACTCTCCTCCCGCGCTGTTTTCACTGTCCTGGCTCACTCTCCTCCCGCGCTGTTTTCACTGTCCCGGCTCTCTCACCTCCCGCGCTGTTTTCACTGTCCCGGCTCACTCACCTCTCGCGCTGTTTTCACTGTCCCGGCTCACTCAGGTCCTGCACTGTTTTCACTGTCCCGGCTCACTCACCTCCCGCGCTGTTTTCACTGTCCCGGCTCACTCTACTCCCGCGCTGTTTTCACTGTCCCGGCTCACTCACCTCCCGCGCTGTTTTCAATGTCCCGGCTCACTCAGCTCCCGCGCTGTTTTCACTGTCCCGGCTCTCTCACCTCTCGCGCTGTTTTCACTATCCCGGCTCACTCACCTCCCGCGCTGTTTTCACTGTCCCGGCTCACTTACCTCCCGCGCTGTTTTCACTATCCCGGCTCACTCACCTCCCGCACTGTTTTCACTGTCCCGGCTCACTCTACTCCCGCGCCGTTTTCACTGTCCCGGCTCTCTCACCTCTCGCGCTGTTTTCGATGTCCCGGCTCACTCACCTCCCGCGCTGTTTTCACTGTCCCGGCTCACTCACCTCTCGCGCTGTTTTCAATGTCCCGGCTCACTCAGCTCCCGCGCTGTTTTCAATGTCCCGGCTCACTCACCACCCGCGCTGTTTTCACTGTCCCGGCTCTCTCTCCTCCCGCGCTGTTTTCACTGTCCCGGCTCACTCACCTCCCGCGCTGTTTTCACTGTCCCGGCTCTCTCACCTCCCGCGCTGTTTTCACTGTCCCGGCTCTCTCTCCTCCCGCGCTGTTTTCAATGTCCCGGCTCACTCAGCTCCCGCGCTGTTTTCACTGTCCCGGCTCACTCACCTCCCGCGCTGTTTTCACTGTCCCGGCTCACTCACCTCCCGCGCTGTTTTCACTGTCCCGGCTCACTCACCTCCCGCGCTGTTTTCACTGTCCCGGCTCACTCACCTCTCGCGCTGTTTTCACTATCCCGGCTCACTCAGCTCCCGCGCTGTTTTCAATGTCCCGGCTCACTCACCTCTCGCGCTGTTTTCACTGTCCCGGCTCTCTCACCTCCCGCGCTGTTTTCAATGTCCCGGCTCACTCACCTCCCGCGCTGTTTTCACTGTCCCGGCTCACTCAGCTCCCGCGCATTTTTCACTGTCCCGGCTCACTCAGCTCCCGCGCTGTTTTCACTGTCCCGGCTCACTCACCTCCCGCGCTGTTTTCAATGTCCCGGCTCACTCAGCTCCCGCGCTGTTTTCACTGTCCCGGCTCTCTCACATCTCGCGCTGTTTTCACTATCCCGGCTCACTCACCTCCCGCGCTGTTTTCACTGTCCCGGCTCACTTAGCTCCCGCGCTGTTTTCACTGTCCCAGCTCACTCACCTCCCGCGCTGTTTTCACTGTCCCGGCTCACTCACCTCCCGCGCTGTTTTCACTGTCCCGGCTCACTCACCTCCCGCGCTGTTTTCACTGTCCCGGCTCACTCACCTCCCGCGCTGTTTTCAATGTCCCAGCTCACCCACCTCCCGCGCTGTTTTCAATGTCCCGGCTCACTCTCCTCCCGCGCTGTTTTCACTGTCCCGGCTCACTCACCTCCCGCGCTGTTTTCACTGTCCCGGCTCACTCACCTCCCGCGCTGTTTTCACTGTCCCGGCTCACTCACCTCCCGCGCTGTTTTCAATGTCCCAGCTCACTCACCTCTCGCGCTGTTTTCACTCTCCCGGCTCACACTCCTCCCGCGCTGTTTTCACTGTCCCGGCTCACTCAGCTCCCGCGCTGTTTTCAATGTCCCGGCTCACTCACCTCCCGCGCTGTTTTCAATGTCCCGGCTCACTCAGCTCCCGCGCTGTTTTCAATGTCCCGGCTCACTCACCTCCCGCGCTGTTTTCAATGTCCCGGCTCACTCACCTCTCGCGCTGTTTTCACTGTCCCGGCTCACTCAGCTCCCGCGCTGTTTTCAATGTCCCGGCTCACTCACCTCCCGCGCTGTTTTCACTGTCCCGGCTCACTCTCCTCCCGCGCTGTTTTCACTGTCCCGGCTCTCTCTCCTCCCGCGCTGTTTTCACTGTCCCGGCTCACTCACCTCCCGCGCTGTTTTCACTGTCCCGGCTCACTCACCTCTCGCGCTGTTTTCACTGTCCCGGCTCACTCTCCTCCCGCGCTGTTTTCACTGTCCCGGCTCACTCACCTCTCGCGCTGTTTTCACTGTCCCGGCTCACTCACCTCCCGCGCTGTTTTCAATGTCCCGGCTCACTCTCTTCCCGCGCTTTTTTCACTGTCCCGGCTCACTCACCTCTCGCGCTGTTTTCAATGTCCCGGCTCACTCACCTCCCGCGCTGTTTTCACTGTCCCGGCTCACTCACCTCCCGCGCTGTTTTCACTGTCCCGGCTCACTCACCTCTCGCGCTGTTTTCACTGTCCCGGCTCACTCTCCTCCCGCGCTGTTTTCACTGTCCCGGCTCACTCTCCTCTCGCGCTGTTTTCACTGTCCCGGCTCACTCACCTCCCGCGCTGTTTTCACTGTCCCGGCTAACTCTCCTCCCGCGCTGTTTTCAATGTCCCGGCTCTCTCTCCTCCCGCGCTGTTTTCACTGTCCCGGCTCACTCATCTCCCGCGCTGTTTTCACTGTCCCGGCTCACTCTCCTCCCGCGCTGTTTTCACTGTCCCGGCTCACTCTCCTCCCGCGCTGTTTTCACTGGCCCGGCTCTCTCTCCTCCCGCGCTGTTTTCACTGTCCCGGCTCACTCACCTCCCGCGCTGTTTTCACTGTCCCGGCTCACTCACCTCCCGCGCTGTTTTCACTGTCCCGGCTCACTCTCCTCCCGCGCTGTTTTCACTGGCCCGGCTCTCTCTCCTCCCGCGCTGTTTTCACTGTCCCGGCTCACTCACCTCCCGCGCTGTTTTCACTGTCCCGGCTCACTCACCTCTCGCGCTATTTTCACTGTCCCGGCTCACTCTCCTCCCGCGCTGTTTTCACTGTCCCGGCTCTCTCACCTCTCGCGCTGTTTTCACTGTCCCGGCTCACTCACCTCCCGCGCTGTTTTCACTGTCCCGGCTCACTCACCTCTCGCGCTGTTTTCACTGTCCCGGCTCACTCTCCTCTCGCGCTGTTTTCACTGTCCCGGCTCACTCAGCTCCCGCGCTGTTTTCACTGTCCCGGCTCACTCACCTCTCGCGCTGTTTTCACTGTCCCGGCTCACTCACCTCCCGCGCTGTTTTCAATGTCCCGGCTCACTCTCCTCCCGCGCTTTTTTCACTGTCCCGGCTCACTCACCTCTCGCGCTGTTTTCACTGTCCCGGCTCACTCTCCTCCCGCGCTGTTTTCACTGTCCCGGCTCACTCACCTCTCGCGCTGTTTTCACTGTCCCGGCTCACTCACCTCCCGCGCTGTTTTCAATGTCCCGGCTCACTCTCTTCCCGCGCTTTTTTCACTGTCCCGGCTCACTCACCTCTCGCGCTGTTTTCAATGTCCCGGCTCACTCACCTCCCGCGCTGTTTTCACTGTCCCGGCTCACTCACCTCTCGCGCTGTTTTCACTGTCCCGGCTCACTCTCCTCCCGCGCTGTTTTCACTGTCCCGGCTCACTCTCCTCTCGCGCTGTTTTCACTGTCCCGGCTCACTCACCTCCCGCGCTGTTTTCACTGTCCCGGCTAACTCTCCTCCCGCGCTGTTTTCAATGTCCCGGCTCTCTCTCCTCCCGCGCTGTTTTCACTCTCCCGGCTCACTCAGCTCCCGCGCTGTTTTCACTGTCCCGGCTCACTCACCTCTCGCGCTGTTTTCACTGTCCCGGCTCACTCTCCTCCCGCGCTGTTTTCACTGTCCCGGCTCACTCATCTCCCGCGCTGTTTTCACTGTCCCGGCTCACTCTCCTCCCGCGCTGTTTTCACTGTCCCGGCTCTCTCTCCTCCCGCGCTGTTTTCACTTTCCCGGCTCACTCACCTCCCGCGCTGTTTTCACTGTCTCGGCTCACTCACCTCTCGCGCTATTTTCACTGTCCCGGCTCACTCTCCTCCCGCGCTGTTTTCACTGTCCCGGCTCACTCACCTCTCGCGCTGTTTTCACTGTCCCGGCTCACTCACCTCCCGCGCTGTTTTCAATGTCCCGGCTCACTCTCCTCCCGCGCTTTTTTCACTGTCCCGGCTCACTCACCTCTCGCGCTGTTTTCAATGTCCCGGCTCACTCACCTCCCGCGCTGTTTTCACTGTCCCGGCTCACTCAGCTTCCGCGCTGTTTTCACTGTCCCGGCTCACTCTCCTCTCGCGCTGTTTTCACTGTCCCGGCTCACTCACCTCCCGCGCTGTTTTCACTGTCCCGGCTAACTCTCCTCCCGCGCTGTTTTCAATGTCCCGGCTCTCTCTCCTCCCGCGCTGTTTTCACTCTCCCGGCTCACTCAGCTCCCGCGCTGTTTTCACTGTCCCGGCTCTCTCACCTCCCGCGCTGTTTTCACTGTCCCGGCTCACTCACCTCTCGCGCTGTTTTCACTGTCCCGGCTCACTCAGGTCCCGCGCTGTTTTCACTGTCCCGGCTCACTCACCTCCCGCGCTGTTTTCACTGTCCCGGCTCACTCTACTCCCGCGCTGTTTTCACTGTCCCGGCTCACTCACCTCCCGCGCTGTTTTCAATGTCCCGGCTCACTCAGCTCCCGCGCTGTTTTCACTGTCCCGGCTCTCTCACCTCTCGCGCTGTTTTCACTATCCCGGCTCACTCACCTCCCGCGCTGTTTTCACTGTCCCGGCTCTCTCACCTCTCGCGCTGTTTTCACTATCCCGGCTCACTCACCTCCCGCGCTGTTTTCACTGTCCCGGCTCACTTACCTCCCGCGCTGTTTTCAATGTCCCGGCTCACTCAGCTCCCGCGCTTTTTTCAATGTCCCGGCTCACTCACCACCCGCGCTGTTTTCACTGTCCCGGCTCTCTCTCCACCCGCGCTGTTTTCACTGTCCCGGCTCACTCACCTCCCGCGCTGTTTTCACTGTCCCGGCTCTCTCACCTCCCGCGCTGTTTTCACTGTCCCGGCTCTCTCTCCTCCCGCGCTGTTTTCAATGTCCCGGCTCACTCAGCTCCCGCGCTGTTTTCACTGTCCCGGCTCACTCACCTCCCGCGCTGTTTTCACTGTCCCGGCTCACTCACCTCCCGCGCTGTTTTCACTGTCCCGGCTCACTCACCTCCCGCGCTGTTTTCACTGTCCCGGCTCACTCACCTCTCGCGCTGTTTTCACTGTCCCGGCTCACTCACCTCCCGCGCTGTTTTCAATGTCCCGGCTCACTCACCTCCCGCGCTGTTTTCACTGTCCCGGCTCACTCACCTCCCGCGCTGTTTTCAATGTCCCGGCTCACTCACCTCCCGCGCTGTTTTCACTGTCCCGGCTCACTCTCCTCCCGCGCTCTTTTCACTGTCCCGGCTCACTCAGCTCCCGCGCTGTTTTCAATGTCCCGGCTCTCTCACCTCCCGCGCTGTTTTCACTGTCCCGGCTCACTCAGCTCCCGCGCTGTTTTCAATGTCCCGGTTCACTCAGCTCCCGTGCTGTTTTCACTATCCCGGCTCACTCTCCTCCCGCGCTGTTTTCACTGTCCCGGCTCACTCTCCTCCCGCGCTGTTTTCACTGTCCCGGCTCACTCTCCTCCCGCGCTGTTTTCAATGTCCCGGCTCACTCACCTCCCGCGCTGCTTTCACTGTCCCGGCTCACTCACCTCCCGCGCTGTTTTCACTGTCCCGGCTCACTCACCTCCCGTGCTGTTTTCACTGTCCCGGCTCACTCAGCTCCCGCGCTGTTTTCAGTGTCCCGGCTCACTCTCCTCCCGCGCTGTTTTCACTATCCCGGCTCACTCTCCTCCCGCGCTGTTTTCACTGTCCCGGCTCTCTCACCTCCAGCGCTGTTTTCACTGTCCCAGCTCTCTCTCCTCCCGCGCTGTTTTCACTGTCCCGGCTCTCTCACCACCAGCGCTGTTTTCACTGTCCCGGCTTTCTCTCCTCCCGCGCTGTTTTCAATGTCCCGGCTCTCTCTCCTCCCGCGCTGTTTTCAATGTCCCGGCTCACTCAGCTCCCGCGCTGTTTTCACTGTCCCGGCTCACTCACCTCCCGCGCTGTTTTCACTGTCCCGGCTCACTCACCTCCCGCGCTGTTTTCACTGTCCCGGCTCACTCACCTCCCGCGCTGTTTTCACTGTCCCGGCTCACTCACCTCCCGCGCTCTTTTCACTGTCCCGGCTCACTCTCCTCTCGCGCTGTTTTCACTGTCCCGGCTCACTCTCCTCCCGCGCTGTTTTCACTATCCCGGCTCACTCACCTCCCGCGCTGTTTTCACTGTCCCGGCTCACTCACCTCTCGCGCTGTTTTCACTGTCCCGGCTCTCTCACCTCCCGCGCTGTTTTCAATGTCCCGGCTCACTCTCCTCCCGCGCTGTTTTCACTGTCCCGGCTCACTCAGCTCCCGCGCTGTTTTCACTGTCCCGGCTCACTCACCTCCCGCGCTGTTTTCACTGTCCCGGCTCACTCACCTCCCGCGCTGTTTTCACTGTCCTGGCTCACTCACCTCCCGCGCTGTTTTCACTGTCCCGGCTCACTCACCTCTCGCGCTGTTTTCACTGTCCCGGCTCACTCAGCTCCCGCGCTGTTTTCACTGTCCCGGCTCACTCACCTCTCGCGCTGTTTTCCCTGTCCCGGCTCACTCACCTCCCGCGCTGTTTTCAATGTCCCGGCTCACTCACCTCCCGCGCTGTTTTCACTGTCCCGGCTCACTCTCCTCCCGCGCTGTTTTCACTGTCCCGGCTCACTCAGCTCCCGCGCTGTTTTCAATGTCCCGGTTCACTCAGCTCCCGTGCTGTTTTCACTATCCCGGCTCACTCTCCTCCCGCGCTGTTTTCACTGTCCCGGCTCACTCTCCTCCCGCGCTGTTTTCACTGTCCCGGCTCACTCTCCTCCCGCCCTGTTTTCAATGTCCCGGCTCACTCACCTCCCGCGCTGTTTTCACTGTCCCGGCTCACTCACCTCCCGCGCTGTTTTCACTGTCCCGGCTCACTCACCTCCCGTGCTGTTTTCACTGTCCCGGCTCACTCAGCTCCCGCGCTGTTTTCACTGTCCCGGCTCACTCAGCTCCCGCGCTGTTTTCACTGTCCCGGCTCACTCACCACCCGCGCTATTTTCAATGTCCCGGCTCACTCACCTCCCACGCTGTTTTCAATGTCCCGGCTCACTCCCCTCTCGCGCTGTTTTCACTGTCCCGGCTCACTAAGCTCCCGTGCTGTTTTAACTGTCCCGGCTCAGTCACCACCCGCGCTATTTTCAATGTCCCGGCTCACTCACCTCCCACGCTGTTTTCAATGTCCCGGCTCACTCTCCTCCCGCGCTGTTTTCACTGTCCCGGCTCACTCACCTCTCGCCCTGTTTTCACTGTCCCGGCTCACTCAGCTCCCGCGCTGTTTTCAATGTCCCGGCTCACACTCCTCCCGCGCTGTTTTCACTGTCCCGGCTCACTCACCTCTCGCGCTGTTTTCACTGTCCCGGCTCACTCAGCTCCCGCGCTGTTTTCACTGTCCCGGCTCACTCACCTCCCGCGCTGTTTTCACTGTCCCGGCTCACTCACCTCTTGCGCTGTTTTCACTGTCCCGGCTCACTCACCTCCCGCGCTGTTTTCACTGTCCCGGCTCACTCACCTCCCGCGCTGTTTTCACTGTCCCGGCTCACTCACCTCCCGCGCTGTTTTCACTGTCCCGGCTCACTCTCCTCCCGCGCTGTTTTCCCTGTTCCGGCTCACTCACCTCCCGCGCTGTTTTCACTGTCCCGGCTCACTCACCTCCCGCGCTGTTTTCACTGTCCTGGCTCTCTCTCCTCCCGCGCTGTTTTCACTGTCCCGGCTCACTCAGCTCCCGCGCTGTTTTCACTGTCCCGGCTCACTCACCTCCCGCGCTGTTTTCACTGTCCCGGCTCACTCTCCTCTCGCCCTGTTTTCACTGTCCCGGCTCACTCACCTCCCGCGCTGTTTTCACTGTCCGGGCTCACTCAGCTCCCGCGCTGTTTTCACTGTCCCGGCTCACTCACCTCCCAGCGCTGTTTTCAATGTCCCGGCTCACTCAGCTCCCGCGCATTTTTCACTGTCCCGGCTCACTCAGCTCCCGCGCTGTTTTCACTGTCCCGGCTCACTCACCTCCCGCGCTGTTTTCACTGTCCCGGCTCACTCTCCTCTCGCCCTGTTTTCACTGTCCCGGCTCACTCACCTCCCGCGCTGTTTTCACTGTCCGGGCTCACTCAGCTCCCGCGCTGTATTCACTGTCCCGGCTCACTCACCTCCCGCGCTGTTTTCACTGTCCCGGCTCACTCACCTCCCGCGCTGTTTTCACTGTCCCGGCTCACTCACCTCCCGCGCTGTTTTCACTTTCCCGGCTCACTCACCTCCCGCGCTGTTTTCACTGTCCCGGCTCACTCACCTCTCGCGCTGTTTTCACTGTCCCGGCTCACTCAGCTCCCGCGCTGTTTTCACTGTCCCGGCTCACTCACCTCTCGCGCTGTTTTCACTGTCCCGGCTCACTCACCTCCCGCGCTGTTTTCAATGTCCCGGCTCACTCACCTCCCGCGCTGTTTTCACTGTCCCGGCTCACTCTCCTCCCGCGCTGTTTTCACTGTCCCGGCTCACTCAGCTCCCGCGCTGTTTTCAATGTCCCGGTTCACTCAGCTCCCGTGCTGTTTTCACTATCCCGGCTCACTCTCCTCCCGCGCTGTTTTCACTGTCCCGGCTCACTCTCCTCCCGCGCTGTTTTCACTGTCCCGGCTCACTCTCCTCCCGCGCTGTTTTCAATGTCCCGGCTCACTCACCTCCCGCGCTGTTTTCACTGTCACGGCTCACTCACCTCCCGCGCAGTTTTCACTGTCCCGGCTCACTCACCTCCCGTGCTGTTTTCACTGTCCCGGCTCACTCAGCTCCCGCGCTGTTTTCACTGTCCCGGCTCACTCAGCTCCCGCGCTGTTTTCACTGTCCCGGCTCACTCACCACCCGCGCTATTTTCAATGTCCCGGCTCACTCACCTCCCACGCTGTTTTCAATGTCCCGGCTCACTCCCCTCTCGCGCTGTTTTCACTGTCCCGGCTCACTCTCCTCCCGCGCTGTTTTCACTGTCCCGGCTCACTCACCTCTCGCCCTGTTTTCACTGTCCCGGCTCACTCAGCTCCCGCGCTGTTTTCAATGTCCCGGCTCACACTCCTCCCGCGCTGTTTTCACTGTCCCGGCTCACTCACCTCTCGCGCTGTTTTCACTGTCCCGGCTCACTCAGCTCCCGCGCTGTTTTCACTGTCCCGGCTCACTCACCTCCCGCGCTGTTTTCACTGTCCCGGCTCACTCACCTCTTGCGCTGTTTTCACTGTCCCGGCTCACTCACCTCCCGCGCTGTTTTCACTGTCCCGGCTCACTCACCTCCCGCGCTGTTTTCACTGTCCCGGCTCACTCACCTCCCGCGCTGTTTTCACTGTCCCGGCTCACTCTCCTCCCGCGCTGTTTTCCCTGTTCCGGCTCACTCACCTCCCGCGCTGTTTTCACTGTCCCGGCTCACTCACCTCCCGCGCTGTTTTCACTGTCCTGGCTCTCTCTCCTCCCGCGCTGTTTTCACTGTCCCGGCTCACTCAGCTCCCGCGCTGTTTTCACTGTCCCGGCTCACTCACCTCCCGCGCTGTTTTCACTGTCCCGGCTCACTCTCCTCTCGCCCTGTTTTCACTGTCCCGGCTCACTCACCTCCCGCGCTGTTTTCACTGTCCGGGCTCACTCAGCTCCCGCGCTGTTTTCACTGTCCCGGCTCACTCACCTCCCAGCGCTGTTTTCAATGTCCCGGCTCACTCAGCTCCCGCGCATTTTTCACTGTCCCGGCTCACTCAGCTCCCGCGCTGTTTTCACTGTCCCGGCTCACTCACCTCCCGCGCTGTTTTCACTGTCCCGGCTCACTCTCCTCTCGCCCTGTTTTCACTGTCCCGGCTCACTCACCTCCCGCGCTGTTTTCACTGTCCCGGCTCACTCACCTCCCGCGCTGTTTTCACTGTCCCGGCTCACTCACCTCTCGCGCTGTTTTCACTGTCCCGGCTCACTCAGCTCCCGCGCTGTTTTCACTGTCCCGGCTCACTCACCTCTCGCGCTGTTTTCACTGTCCCGGCTCACTCACCTCCCGCGCTGTTTTCAATGTCCCGGCTCACTCACCTCCCGCGCTGTTTTCACTGTCCCGGCTCACTCTCCTCCCGCGCTGTTTTCACTGTCCCGGCTCACTCTCCTCCCGCGCTGTTTTCAATGTCCCGGCTCACTCACCTCCCGCGCTGTTTTCACTGTCCCGGCTCACTCACCTCCCGCGCTGTTTTCACTGTCCCGGCTCACTCACCTCCCGTGCTGTTTTCACTGTCCCGGCTCACTCAGCTCCCGCGCTGTTTTCACTGTCCCGGCTCACTCAGCTCCCGCGCTGTTTTCACTGTCCCGGCTCACTCACCACCCGCGCTATTTTCAAAGTCCCGGCTCACTCACCTCCCACGCTGTTTTCAATGTCCCGGCTCACTCCCCTCTCGCGCTGTTTTCACTGTCCCGGCTCACTAAGCTCCCGTGCTGTTTTCACTGTCCCGGCTCACTCACCACCCGCGCTATTTTCAATGTCCCGGCTCACTCACCTCCCACGCTGTTTTCAATGTCCCGGCTCACTCTCCTCCCGCGCTGTTTTCACTGTCCCGGCTCACTCACCTCTCGCGCTGTTTTCACTGTCCCGGCTCACTCAGCTCCCGCGCTGTTTTCACTGTCCCGGCTCACTCAGCTCCCGTGCTGTTTTCACTGTCCCGGCTCACTCACCTCCCGCGCTGTTTTCACTGTCCCAGCTCACTCACCTCCCGTGCTGTTTTCACTGTCCCAGCTCACTCACCTCCCGCGCTGTTTTCACTGTCCCGGCTCACTCACCTCCCGCGCTGTTTTCACTGTCCTGGCTCTCTCTCCTCCCGCGCTGTTTTCACTGTCCCGGCTCACTCAGCTCCCGCGCTGTTTTCACTGTCCCGGCTCACTCACCTCCCGCGCTGTTTTCACTGTCCCGGCTCACTCTCCTCTCGCCCTGTTTTCACTGTCCCGGCTCACTCACCTCCCGCGCTGTTTTCACTGTCCGGGCTCACTCAGCTCCCGCGCTGTTTTCACTGTCCCGGCTCACTCACCTCCCAGCGCTGTTTTCAATGTCCCGGCTCACTCAGCTCCCGCGCATTTTTCACTGTCCCGGCTCACTCAGCTCCCGCGCTGTTTTCACTGTCCCGGCTCACTCACCTCCCGCGCTGTTTTCACTGTCCCGGCTCACTCTCCTCTCGCCCTGTTTTCACTGTCCCGGCTCACTCACCTCCCGCGCTGTTTTCACTGTCCGGGCTCACTCAGCTCCCGCGCTGTATTCACTGTCCCGGCTCACTCACCTCCCGCGCTGTTTTCACTGTCCCGGCTCACTCACCTCCCGCGCTGTTTTCAATGTCCCGGCTCACTCCCCTCTCGCGCTGTTTTCACTGTCCTGGCTCACTCTCCTCCCGCGTTGTTTTCACTGTCCCGGCTCACTCACCTCCCGCGCTGTTTTCACTGTCCCGGCTCACTCACCTCCCGCGCTGTTTTCAATGTCCCGGCTCACTCCCCTCTCGCGCTGTTTTCACTGTCCTGGCTCACTCTCCTCCCGCGCTGTTTTCACTGTCCCGGCTCACTCACCTCCCGCGCTGTTTTCACTGTCCCGGCCCACTCACCTCCCACGCTGTTTTCACTGTCCCGGCTCACTCTCCTCCCGCGCTGTTTTCCCTGTTCCGGCTCACTCAGCTCCCGCGCTGTTTTCAATGTCCCGGCTCACTCCCCTCTCGCGCTGTTTTCACTGTCCCGGCTCACTCATCTCCCGCGCTGTTTTCACTGTCCCGGCCCACTCACCTCCCACGCTGTTTTCACTGTCCCGGCTCACTCACCTCCCGCGCTGTTTTCAATGTCCCGGCTCACTCTCCTCCCGCGCTGTTTTCACTGTCCCGGCTCACTCTCCTCCCGCGCTGTTTTCCCTGTTCCGGCTCACTCAGCTCCCGCGCTGTTTTCAATGTCCCGGCTCACTCCCCTCTCGCGCTGTTTTCACTGTCCCGGCTCACTCATCTCCCGCGCTGTTTTCACTGTCCCGGCTCACTCTCCTCCCGCGCTGTTTTCACTGTCCCGGCTCACTCACCTCCCGCGCTGTTTTCACTGTCCCGGCTCACTCAGCTCACGCGCTGTTTTCAATGTCCCGGCTCACTCAGCTCCCGCGCTGTTTTCACTGTCCCGGCTCACTCTCCTCCCGCGCTGTTTTCCCTGTTCCGGCTCACTCAGCTCCCGCGCTGTTTTCAATGTCCCGGCTCACTCCCCTCTCGCGCTGTTTTCACTGTCCCGGCTCACTCATCTCCCGCGCTGTTTTCAATGTCCCGGCTCACTCTCCTCTCGCGCTGTTTTCACTGTCCCGGCTCACTCACCTCCCGCGCTGTTTTCAATGTCCCGGCTCACTCTCTTCCCGCGCTTTTTTCACTGTCCCGGCTCACTCACCTCTCGCGCTGTTTTCAATGTCCCGGCTCACTCACCTCCCGCGCTGTTTTCACTGTCCCGGCTCACTCACCTCCCGCGCTGTTTTCACTGTCCCGGCTCACTCACCTCTCGCGCTGTTTTCACTGTCCCGGCTCACTCTCCTCCCGCGCTGTTTTCACTGTCCTGGCTCACTCTCCTCTCGCGCTGTTTTCACTGTCCCGGCTCACTCACCTCCCGCGCTGTTTTCACTGTCCCGGCTAACTCTCCTCCCGCGCTGTTTTCAATGTCCCGGCTCTCTCTCCTCCCGCGCTGTTTTCACTGTCCCGGCTCACTCATCTCCCGCGCTGTTTTCACTGTCCCGGCTCACTCTCCTCCCGCGCTGTTTTCACTGTCCCGGCTCACTCTCCTCCCGCGCTGTTTTCACTGGCCCGGCTCTCTCTCCTCCCGCGCTGTTTTCACTGTCCCGGCTCACTCACCTCCCGCGCTGTTTTCACTGTCCCGGCTCACTCACCTCCCGCGCTGTTTTCACTGTCCCGGCTCACTCTCCTCCCGCGCTGTTTTCACTGGCCCGGCTCTCTCTCCTCCCGCGCTGTTTTCACTGTCCCGGCTCACTCACCTCCCGCGCTGTTTTCACTGTCCCGGCTCACTCACCTCTCGCGCTATTTTCACTGTCCCGGCTCACTCTCCTCCCGCGCTGTTTTCACTGTCCCGGCTCTCTCACCTCTCGCGCTGTTTTCACTGTCCCGGCTCACTCACCTCCCGCGCTGTTTTCACTGTCCCGGCTCACTCACCTCTCGCGCTGTTTTCACTGTCCCGGCTCACTCTCCTCTCGCGCTGTTTTCACTGTCCCGGCTCACTCAGCTCCCGCGCTGTTTTCACTGTCCCGGCTCACTCACCTCTCGCGCTGTTTTCACTGTCCCGGCTCACTCACCTCCCGCGCTGTTTTCAATGTCCCGGCTCACTCTCCTCCCGCGCTTTTTTCACTGTCCCGGCTCACTCACCTCTCGCGCTGTTTTCACTGTCCCGGCTCACTCTCCTCCCGCGCTGTTTTCACTGTCCCGGCTCACTCACCTCTCGCGCTGTTTTCACTGTCCCGGCTCACTCACCTCCCGCGCTGTTTTCAATGTCCCGGCTCACTCTCTTCCCGCGCTTTTTTCACTGTCCCGGCTCACTCACCTCTCGCGCTGTTTTCAATGTCCTGGCTCACTCACCTCCCGCGCTGTTTTCACTGTCCCGGCTCACTCACCTCTCGCGCTGTTTTCACTGTCCCGGCTCACTCTCCTCCCGCGCTGTTTTCACTGTCCCGGCTCACTCTCCTCTCGCGCTGTTTTCACTGTCCCGGCTCACTCACCTCCCGCGCTGTTTTCACTGTCCCGGCTAACTCTCCTCCCGCGCTGTTTTCAATGTCCCGGCTCTCTCTCCTCCCGCGCTGTTTTCACTCTCCCGGCTCACTCAGCTCCCGCGCTGTTTTCACTGTCCCGGCTCACTCACCTCTCGCGCTGTTTTCACTGTCCCGGCTCACTCTCCTCCCGCGCTGTTTTCACTGTCCCGGCTCACTCATCTCCCGCGCTGTTTTCACTGTCCCGGCTCACTCTCCTCCCGCGCTGTTTTCACTGTCCCGGCTCTCTCTCCTCCCGCGCTGTTTTCACTTTCCCGGCTCACTCACCTCCCGCGCTGTTTTCACTGTCTCGGCTCACTCACCTCTCGCGCTATTTTCACTGTCCCGGCTCACTCTCCTCCCGCGCTGTTTTCACTGTCCCGGCTCACTCACCTCTCGCGCTGTTTTCACTGTCCCGGCTCACTCACCTCCCGCGCTGTTTTCAATGTCCCGGCTCACTCTCCTCCCGCGCTTTTTTCACTGTCCCGGCTCACTCACCTCTCGCGCTGTTTTCAATGTCCCGGCTCACTCACCTCCCGCGCTGTTTTCACTGTCCCGGCTCACTCAGCTTCCGCGCTGTTTTCACTGTCCCGGCTCACTCTCCTCTCGCGCTGTTTTCACTGTCCCGGCTCACTCACCTCCCGCGCTGTTTTCACTGTCCCGGCTAACTCTCCTCCCGCGCTGTTTTCAATGTCCCGGCTCTCTCTCCTCCCGCGCTGTTTTCACTCTCCCGGCTCACTCAGCTCCCGCGCTGTTTTCACTGTCCCGGCTCTCTCACCTCCCGCGCTGTTTTCACTGTCCCGGCTCACTCACCTCTCGCGCTGTTTTCACTGTCCCGGCTCACTCAGGTCCCGCGCTGTTTTCACTGTCCCGGCTCACTCACCTCCCGCGCTGTTTTCACTGTCCCGGCTCACTCTACTCCCGCGCTGTTTTCACTGTCCCGGCTCACTCACCTCCCGCGCTGTTTTCAATGTCCCGGCTCACTCAGCTCCCGCGCTGTTTTCACTGTCCCGGCTCTCTCACCTCTCGCGCTGTTTTCACTATCCCGGCTCACTCACCTCCCGCGCTGTTTTCACTGTCCCGGCTCTCTCACCTCTCGCGCTGTTTTCACTATCCCGGCTCACTCACCTCCCGCGCTGTTTTCACTGTCCCGGCTCACTTACCTCCCGCGCTGTTTTCAATGTCCCGGCTCACTCAGCTCCCGCGCTTTTTTCAATGTCCCGGCTCACTCACCACCCGCGCTGTTTTCACTGTCCCGGCTCTCTCTCCTCCCGCGCTGTTTTCACTGTCCCGGCTCACTCACCTCCCGCGCTGTTTTCACTGTCCCGGCTCTCTCACCTCCCGCGCTGTTTTCACTGTCCCGGCTCTCTCTCCTCCCGCGCTGTTTTCAATGTCCCGGCTCACTCAGCTCCCGCGCTGTTTTCACTGTCCCGGCTCACTCACCTCCCGCGCTGTTTTCACTGTCCCGGCTCACTCACCTCCCGCGCTGTTTTCACTGTCCCGGCTCACTCACCTCCCGCGCTGTTTTCACTGTCCCGGCTCACTCACCTCTCGCGCTGTTTTCACTGTCCCGGCTCACTCACCTCCCGCGCTGTTTTCAATGTCCCGGCTCACTCACCTCCCGCGCTGTTTTCACTGTCCCGGCTCACTCACCTCCCGCGCTGTTTTCAATGTCCCGGCTCACTCACCTCCCGCGCTGTTTTCACTGTCCCGGCTCACTCTCCTCCCGCGCTCTTTTCACTGTCCCGGCTCACTCAGCTCCCGCGCTGTTTTCAATGTCCCGGCTCTCTCACCTCCCGCGCTGTTTTCACTGTCCCGGCTCACTCAGCTCCCGCGCTGTTTTCAATGTCCCGGTTCACTCAGCTCCCGTGCTGTTTTCACTATCCCGGCTCACTCTCCTCCCGCGCTGTTTTCACTGTCCCGGCTCACTCTCCTCCCGCGCTGTTTTCACTGTCCCGGCTCACTCTCCTCCCGCGCTGTTTTCAATGTCCCGGCTCACTCACCTCCCGCGCTGCTTTCACTGTCCCGGCTCACTCACCTCCCGCGCTGTTTTCACTGTCCCGGCTCACTCACCTCCCGTGCTGTTTTCACTGTCCCGGCTCACTCAGCTCCCGCGCTGTTTTCAGTGTCCCGGCTCACTCTCCTCCCGCGCTGTTTTCACTATCCCGGCTCACTCTCCTCCCGCGCTGTTTTCACTGTCCCGGCTCTCTCACCTCCAGCGCTGTTTTCACTGTCCCAGCTCTCTCTCCTCCCGCGCTGTTTTCACTGTCCCGGCTCTCTCACCACCAGCGCTGTTTTCACTGTCCCGGCTCACTCAGCTCCCGCGCATTTTTCACTGTCCCGGCTCACTCAGCTCCCGCGCTGTTTTCACTGTCCCGGCTCACTCACCTCCCGCGCTGTTTTCAATGTCCCGGCTCACTCAGCTCCCGCGCTGTTTTCACTATCCCGGCTCACTCACCTCCCGCGCTGTTTTCACTGTCCCGGCTCACTTAGCTCCCGCGCTGTTTTCACTGTCCCAGCTCACTCACCTCCCGCGCTGTTTTCACTGTCCCGGCTCACTCACCTCCTGCGCTGTTTTCACTGTCCCGGCTCACTCACCTCCCGCACTGTTTTCACTGTCCCGGCTCACTCACCTCCCGCGCTGTTTTCACGATCCCGGCTCACTCTCCTCTCGCGCTGTTTTCACTGTCCCGGCTCACTCAACTCCCGCACTGTTTTCAATGTCCCGGCTCACTCAGCTCCCGTGCTGTTTTCACTGTCCCGGCTCACTCACCTCCCGCGCTGTTTTCACTGTCCCGGCTCACTCTCCTCCCGCGCTGTTTTCACTGTCCCGGCTCTCTCTCCTCCCGCGCTGTTTTCACTGTCCCGGTTCACTCACCTCTCGCGCTGTTTTCAATGTCCCGGCTCACACTCCTCCCGCGCTGTTTTCAATGTCCCAGCTCACTCACCTCTCGCGCTGTTTTCACTCTCCCGGCTCACACTCCTCCCGCGCTGTTTTCACTGTCCCGGCTCACTCAGCTCCCGCGCTGTTTTCAATGTCCCGGCTCACTCACCTCCCGCGCTGTTTTCAATGTCCCGGCTCACTCAGCTCTCGCGCTGTTTTCAATGTCCCGGCTCACTCACCTCCCGCGCTGTTTTCACTGTCCCGGTTCTCTCACCTCTCGCGCTGTTTTCACTATCCCGGCTCACTCACCTCCCGCGCTGTTTTCACTGTCCCGGCTCACTTACCTCCCGCGCTGTTTTCACTATCCCGGCTCACTCACCTCCCGCACTGTTTTCACTGTCCCGGCTCACTCACCTCCCGCGCTGTTTTCACTGTCCTGGCTCTCTCACCTCTCGCGCTGTTTTCGATGTCCCGGCTCACTCACCTCCCGCGCTGTTTTCACTGTCCCGGCTCACTCACCTCTCGCGCTGTTTTCAATGTCCCGGCTCACTCACCTCCCGCGCTGTTTTCACTGTCCTGGCTCTCTCACCTCTCGCGCTGTTTTCGATGTCCCGGCTCACTCACCTCCCGCGCTGTTTTCACTGTCCCGGCTCACTCACCTCTCGCGCTGTTTTCAATGTCCCGGCTCAGTCAGCTCCCGCGCTGTTTTCAATGTCCCGGCTCACTCACCACCCGCGCTGTTTTCACTGTCCCGGCTCACTCACCTCCCGCGCTGTTTTCACTGTCCCGGCTCTCTCTCCTCCCGCGCTGTTTTGACTGTCCCGGCTCTCTCTCCTCCCGCGCTGTTTTCAATGTCCCGGCTCACTCAGCTCCCGCGCTGTTTTCACTGTCCCGGCTCACTCACCTCCCGCGCTGTTTTCACTGTCCCGGCTCACTCACCTCCGCGCTGTTTTCACTGTCCCGGCTCACTCACCTCCCGCGCTGTTTTCACTGTCCCGGCTCACTCACCTCCCGCGCTGATTTCACTATCCCGGCTCACTCAGCTCCCGCGCTGTTTTCAATGTCCCGGCTCACTCACCTCTCGCGCTGTTTTCACTGTCCCGGCTCTCTCACCTCCCGCGCTGTTTTCAATGTCCCGGCTCACTCTCCTCCCGCGCTGTTTTCACTGTCCCGGCTCACTCAGCTCCCGCGCTGTTTTCACTGTCCCGGCTCACTCACCTCCCGCGCTGTGTTCACTGTCCCGGCTCACTAACCTCCCGCGCTGTTTTCACTGTCCCGGCTCACTCACCTCCCGCGCTGTTTTCACTGTCCCGGCTCACTCACCTCTCGCGCTGTTTTCACTGTCCCGGCTCACTCACCTCCCGCGCTGTTTTCAATGTCCCGGCTCACTCACCTCCCGCGCTGTTTTCACTGTCCCGGCTCACTCTCCTCCCGCGCTGTTTTCACTGTCCCGGCTCACTCACCTCCCGCGCTCTTTTCACTGTCCCGGCTCCCTCAGCTCCCGCGCTGTTTTCAATGTCCCGGCTCTCTCACCTCCCGCGCTGTTTTCACTGTCCCTGCTCACTCAGCTCCCGCGCTGTTTTCAATGTCCCGGTTCACTCAGCTCCCGTGCTGTTTTCACTATCCCGGCTCACTCACCTCCCGCGCTGTTTTCACTGTCCTGGCTCACTCACCTCCCGCGCTGTTTTCACTGTCCCGGCTCACTCACCTCTCGCGCTGTTTTCACTGTCCCGGCTCACTCAGCTCCCGCGCTGTTTTCACTGTCCCGGCTCACTCACCTCTCGCGCTGTTTTCACTGTCCCGGCTCACTCACCTCCCGCGCTGTTTTCAATGTCCCGGCTCACTCACCTCCCGCGCTGTTTTCACTGTCCCGGCTCACTCTCCTCCCGCGCTGTTTTCACTGTCCCGGCTCACTCAGCTCCCGCGCTGTTTTCAATGTCCTGGCTCTCTCTCCTCCCGCGCTGTTTTCACTGTCCCGGCTCACTCAGCTCCCGCGCTGTTTTCAATGTCCCGGCTCACTCTCCTCCCGCGCTGTTTTCACTGTCCCGGTTCACTCAGCTCCCGTGCTGTTTTCACCATCCCGGCTCACTCTCCTCCCGCGCTGTTTTCACTGTCCCGGCTCACTCTCCTCCCGCGCTGTTTTCACTGTCCCGGCTCACTCTCCTCCCGCGCTGTTTTCAATGTCCCGGCTCACTCACCTCCCGCGCTGTTTTCACTGTCCCGGCTCACTCACCTCCCGCGCTGTTTTCACTGTCCCGGCTCACTCACCTCCCGTGCTGTTTTCACTGTCCCGGCTCACTCAGCTCCCGCGCTGTTTTCAATGTCCCGGCTCACTCTCCTCCCGCGCTGTTTTCACTGTCCCGGCTCACTCACCTCTCGCCCTGTTTTCACTGTCCCGGCTCACTCAGCTCCCGCGCTGTTTTCAATGTCCCGGCTCACACTCCTCCCGCGCTGTTTTCACTGTCCCGGCTCACTCACCTCCCGCGCTGTTTTCACTGTCCGGGCTCACTCACCTCCCGCGCTGTTTTCAATGTCCCGGCTCACTCAGCTCCTGCGCTGTTTTCAATGTCCCGGCTCACTCCCCTCTCGCGCTGTTTTCAATGTCCCGGCTCACTCACCTCCCGCGCTGTTTTCAATGTCCCGGCTCACTCAGCTCCCGCGCTGTTTTCAATGTCCCGGCTCACTCAGCTCCCGCGCTGTTTTCACTGTCCCGGCTCACTCAGCTCCCGCGCTGTTTTCAATGTCCCGGCTCACTCAGCTCCCGCGCTGTTTTCAATGTCCCGGCTCACTCAGCTCCCGCGCTGTTTTCACTGTCCCGGCTCACTCTCCTCTCGCCCTGTTTTCACTGTCCCGGCTCACTCACCTCCCGCGCTGTTTTCACTGTCCGGGCTCACTCACCTCCCGCGCTGTTTTCACTGTCCCGGCTCACTCTCCTCCCGCGCTGTTTTCAATGTCCCGGCTCACTCCCCTCTCGCGCTGTTTTCAATGTCCCGGCTCACTCACCTCCCGCGCTGTTTTCAATGTCCCGGCTCACTCAGCTCCCGCGCTGTTTTCAATGTCCCGGCTCACTCAGCTCCCGCGCTGTTTTCACTGTCCCGGCTCACTCACCTCCCGCGCTGTTTTCAATGTCCCGGCTCACTCAGCTCCCGCGCTGTTTTCAATGTCCCGGCTCACTCAGCTCCCGCGCTGTTTTCACTGTCCCGGCTCACTCACCTCTCGCGCTGTTTTCAATGTCCCGGCTCACTCCCCTCTCGCGCTGCTTTCACTGTCCCGGCTCACTCTCCTCTCGCGCTGTTTTCACTGTCCCGGCTCACTCACCTCCCGCGCTGTTTTCACTGTCCCGGCTAACTCTCCTCCCGCGCTGTTTTCAATGTCCCGGCTCTCTCTCCTCCCGCGCTGTTTTCACTCTCCCGGCTCACTCAGCTCCCGCGCTGTTTTCACTGTCCCGGCTCACTCTCCTCCCGCGCTGTTTTCACTGTCCTGGCTCACTCTCCTCCCGCGCTGTTTTCACTGTCCCGGCTCTCTCACCTCCCGCGCTGTTTTCACTGTCCCGGCTCACTCACCTCTCGCGCTGTTTTCACTGTCCCGGCTCACTCAGGTCCTGCACTGTTTTCACTGTCCCGGCTCACTCACCTCCCGCGCTGTTTTCACTGTCCCGGCTCACTCTACTCCCGCGCTGTTTTCACTGTCCCGGCTCACTCACCTCCCGCGCTGTTTTCAATGTCCCGGCTCACTCAGCTCCCGCGCTGTTTTCACTGTCCCGGCTCTCTCACCTCTCGCGCTGTTTTCACTATCCCGGCTCACTCACCTCCCGCGCTGTTTTCACTGTCCCGGCTCACTTACCTCCCGCGCTGTTTTCACTATCCCGGCTCACTCACCTCCCGCCCTGTTTTCACTGTCCCGGCTCACTCTACTCCCGCGCCGTTTTCACTGTCCCGGCTCTCTCACCTCTCGCGCTGTTTTCGATGTCCCGGCTCACTCACCTCCCGCGCTGTTTTCACTGTCCCGGCTCACTCACCTCTCGCGCTGTTTTCAATGTCCCGGCTCACTCAGCTCCCGCGCTGTTTTCAATGTCCCGGCTCACTCACCACCCGCGCTGTTTTCACTGTCCCGGCTCTCTCTCCTCCCGCGCTGTTTTCACTGTCCCGGCTCACTCACCTCCCGCGCTGTTTTCACTGTCCCGGCTCTCTCACCTCCCGCGCTGTTTTCACTGTCCCGGCTCTCTCTCCTCCCGCGCTGTTTTCAATGTCCCGGCTCACTCAGCTCCCGCGCTGTTTTCACTGTCCCGGCTCACTCACCTCCCGCGCTGTTTTCACTGTCCCGGCTCACTCACCTCCCGCGCTGTTTTCACTGTCCCGGCTCACTCACCTCCCGCGCTGTTTTCACTGTCCCGGCTCACTCACCTCTCGCGCTGTTTTCACTATCCCGGCTCACTCAGCTCCCGCGCTGTTTTCAATGTCCCGGCTCACTCACCTCTCGCGCTGTTTTCACTGTCCCGGCTCTCTCACCTCCCGCGCTGTTTTCAATGTCCCGGCTCACTCACCTCCCGCGCTGTTTTCACTGTCCCGGCTCACTCAGCTCCCGCGCATTTTTCACTGTCCCGGCTCACTCAGCTCCCGCGCTGTTTTCACTGTCCCGGCTCACTCACCTCCCGCGCTGTTTTCAATGTCCCGGCTCACTCAGCTCCCGCGCTGTTTTCACTGTCCCGGCTCTCTCACATCTCGCGCTGTTTTCACTATCCCGGCTCACTCACCTCCCGCGCTGTTTTCACTGTCCCGGCTCACTTAGCTCCCGCGCTGTTTTCACTGTCCCAGCTCACTCACCTCCCGCGCTGTTTTCACTGTCCCGGCTCACTCACCTCCCGCGCTGTTTTCACTGTCCCGGCTCACTCACCTCCCGCGCTGTTTTCACTGTCCCGGCTCACTCACCTCCCGCGCTGTTTTCAATGTCCCAGCTCACCCACCTCCCGCGCTGTTTTCAATGTCCCGGCTCACTCTCCTCCCGCGCTGTTTTCACTGTCCCGGCTCACTCACCTCCCGCGCTGTTTTCACTGTCCCGGCTCACTCACCTCCCGCGCTGTTTTCACTGTCCCGGCTCACTCACCTCCCGCGCTGTTTTCAATGTCCCAGCTCACTCACCTCTCGCGCTGTTTTCACTCTCCCGGCTCACACTCCTCCCGCGCTGTTTTCACTGTCCCGGCTCACTCAGCTCCCGCGCTGTTTTCAATGTCCCGGCTCACTCACCTCCCGCGCTGTTTTCAATGTCCCGGCTCACTCAGCTCCCGCGCTGTTTTCAATGTCCCGGCTCACTCACCTCCCGCGCTGTTTTCAATGTCCCGGCTCACTCACCTCTCGCGCTGTTTTCACTGTCCCGGCTCACTCAGCTCCCGCGCTGTTTTCAATGTCCCGGCTCACTCACCTCCCGCGCTGTTTTCACTGTCCCGGCTCACTCTCCTCCCGCGCTGTTTTCACTGTCCCGGCTCTCTCTCCTCCCGCGCTGTTTTCACTGTCCCGGCTCACTCACCTCCCGCGCTGTTTTCACTGTCCCGGCTCACTCACCTCTCGCGCTGTTTTCACTGTCCCGGCTCACTCTCCTCCCGCGCTGTTTTCACTGTCCCGGCTCACTCACCTCTCGCGCTGTTTTCACTGTCCCGGCTCACTCACCTCCCGCGCTGTTTTCAATGTCCCGGCTCACTCTCTTCCCGCGCTTTTTTCACTGTCCCGGCTCACTCACCTCTCGCGCTGTTTTCAATGTCCCGGCTCACTCACCTCCCGCGCTGTTTTCACTGTCCCGGCTCACTCACCTCCCGCGCTGTTTTCACTGTCCCGGCTCACTCACCTCTCGCGCTGTTTTCACTGTCCCGGCTCACTCTCCTCCCGCGCTGTTTTCACTGTCCCGGCTCACTCTCCTCTCGCGCTGTTTTCACTGTCCCGGCTCACTCACCTCCCGCGCTGTTTTCACTGTCCCGGCTAACTCTCCTCCCGCGCTGTTTTCAATGTCCCGGCTCTCTCTCCTCCCGCGCTGTTTTCACTGTCCCGGCTCACTCATCTCCCGCGCTGTTTTCACTGTCCCGGCTCACTCTCCTCCCGCGCTGTTTTCACTGTCCCGGCTCACTCTCCTCCCGCGCTGTTTTCACTGGCCCGGCTCTCTCTCCTCCCGCGCTGTTTTCACTGTCCCGGCTCACTCACCTCCCGCGCTGTTTTCACTGTCCCGGCTCACTCACCTCCCGCGCTGTTTTCACTGTCCCGGCTCACTCTCCTCCCGCGCTGTTTTCACTGGCCCGGCTCTCTCTCCTCCCGCGCTGTTTTCACTGTCCCGGCTCACTCACCTCCCGCGCTGTTTTCACTGTCCCGGCTCACTCACCTCTCGCGCTATTTTCACTGTCCCGGCTCACTCTCCTCCCGCGCTGTTTTCACTGTCCCGGCTCTCTCACCTCTCGCGCTGTTTTCACTGTCCCGGCTCACTCACCTCCCGCGCTGTTTTCACTGTCCCGGCTCACTCACCTCTCGCGCTGTTTTCACTGTCCCGGCTCACTCTCCTCTCGCGCTGTTTTCACTGTCCCGGCTCACTCAGCTCCCGCGCTGTTTTCACTGTCCCGGCTCACTCACCTCTCGCGCTGTTTTCACTGTCCCGGCTCACTCACCTCCCGCGCTGTTTTCAATGTCCCGGCTCACTCTCCTCCCGCGCTTTTTTCACTGTCCCGGCTCACTCACCTCTCGCGCTGTTTTCACTGTCCCGGCTCACTCTCCTCCCGCGCTGTTTTCACGGTCCCGGCTCACTCACCTCTCGCGCTGTTTTCACTGTCCCGGCTCACTCACCTCCCGCGCTGTTTTCAATGTCCCGGCTCACTCTCTTCCCGCGCTTTTTTCACTGTCCCGGCTCACTCACCTCTCGCGCTGTTTTCAATGTCCCGGCTCACTCACCTCCCGCGCTGTTTTCACTGTCCCGGCTCACTCACCTCTCGCGCTGTTTTCACTGTCCCGGCTCACTCTCCTCCCGCGCTGTTTTCACTGTCCCGGCTCACTCTCCTCTCGCGCTGTTTTCACTGTCCCGGCTCACTCACCTCCCGCGCTGTTTTCACTGTCCCGGCTAACTCTCCTCCCGCGCTGTTTTCAATGTCCCGGCTCTCTCTCCTCCCGCGCTGTTTTCACTCTCCCGGCTCACTCAGCTCCCGCGCTGTTTTCACTGTCCCGGCTCACTCACCTCTCGCGCTGTTTTCACTGTCCCGGCTCACTCTCCTCCCGCGCTGTTTTCACTGTCCCGGCTCACTCATCTCCCGCGCTGTTTTCACTGTCCCGGCTCACTCTCCTCCCGCGCTGTTTTCACTGTCCCGGCTCTCTCTCCTCCCGCGCTGTTTTCACTTTCCCGGCTCACTCACCTCCCGCGCTGTTTTCACTGTCTCGGCTCACTCACCTCTCGCGCTATTTTCACTGTCCCGGCTCACTCTCCTCCCGCGCTGTTTTCACTGTCCCGGCTCACTCACCTCTCGCGCTGTTTTCACTGTCCCGGCTCACTCACCTCCCGCGCTGTTTTCAATGTCCCGGCTCACTCTCCTCCCGCGCTTTTTTCACTGTCCCGGCTCACTCACCTCTCGCGCTGTTTTCAATGTCCCGGCTCACTCACCTCCCGCGCTGTTTTCACTGTCCCGGCTCACTCAGCTTCCGCGCTGTTTTCACTGTCCCGGCTCACTCTCCTCTCGCGCTGTTTTCACTGTCCCGGCTCACTCACCTCCCGCGCTGTTTTCACTGTCCCGGCTAACTCTCCTCCCGCGCTGTTTTCAATGTCCCGGCTCTCTCTCCTCCCGCGCTGTTTTCACTCTCCCGGCTCACTCAGCTCCCGCGCTGTTTTCACTGTCCCGGCTCTCTCACCTCCCGCGCTGTTTTCACTGTCCCGGCTCACTCACCTCTCGCGCTGTTTTCACTGTCCCGGCTCACTCAGGTCCCGCGCTGTTTTCACTGTCCCGGCTCACTCACCTCCCGCGCTGTTTTCACTGTCCCGGCTCACTCTACTCCCGCGCTGTTTTCACTGTCCCGGCTCACTCACCTCCCGCGCTGTTTTCAATGTCCCGGCTCACTCAGCTCCCGCGCTGTTTTCACTGTCCCGGCTCTCTCACCTCTCGCGCTGTTTTCACTATCCCGGCTCACTCACCTCCCGCGCTGTTTTCACTGTCCCGGCTCTCTCACCTCTCGCGCTGTTTTCACTATCCCGGCTCACTCACCTCCCGCGCTGTTTTCACTGTCCCGGCTCACTTACCTCCCGCGCTGTTTTCAATGTCCCGGCTCACTCAGCTCCCGCGCTTTTTTCAATGTCCCGGCTCACTCACCACCCGCGCTGTTTTCACTGTCCCGGCTCTCTCTCCTCCCGCGCTGTTTTCACTGTCCCGGCTCACTCACCTCCCGCGCTGTTTTCACTGTCCCGGCTCTCTCACCTCCCGCGCTGTTTTCACTGTCCCGGCTCTCTCTCCTCCCGCGCTGTTTTCAATGTCCCGGCTCACTCAGCTCCCGCGCTGTTTTCACTGTCCCGGCTCACTCACCTCCCGCGCTGTTTTCACTGTCCCGGCTCACTCACCTCCCGCGCTGTTTTCACTGTCCCGGCTCACTCACCTCCCGCGCTGTTTTCACTGTCCCGGCTCACTCACCTCTCGCGCTGTTTTCACTGTCCCGGCTCACTCACCTCCCGCGCTGTTTTCAATGTCCCGGCTCACTCACCTCCCGCGCTGTTTTCACTGTCCCGGCTCACTCACCTCCCGCGCTGTTTTCAATGTCCCGGCTCACTCACCTCCCGCGCTGTTTTCACTGTCCCGGCTCACTCTCCTCCCGCGCTCTTTTCACTGTCCCGGCTCACTCAGCTCCCGCGCTGTTTTCAATGTCCCGGCTCTCTCACCTCCCGCGCTGTTTTCACTGTCCCGGCTCACTCAGCTCCCGCGCTGTTTTCAATGTCCCGGTTCACTCAGCTCCCGTGCTGTTTTCACTATCCCGGCTCACTCTCCTCCCGCGCTGTTTTCACTGTCCCGGCTCACTCTCCTCCCGCGCTGTTTTCACTGTCCCGGCTCACTCTCCTCCCGCGCTGTTTTCAATGTCCCGGCTCACTCACCTCCCGCGCTGCTTTCACTGTCCCGGCTCACTCACCTCCCGCGCTGTTTTCACTGTCCCGGCTCACTCACCTCCCGTGCTGTTTTCACTGTCCCGGCTCACTCAGCTCCCGCGCTGTTTTCAGTGTCCCGGCTCACTCTCCTCCCGCGCTGTTTTCACTATCCCGGCTCACTCTCCTCCCGCGCTGTTTTCACTGTCCCGGCTCTCTCACCTCCAGCGCTGTTTTCACTGTCCCAGCTCTCTCTCCTCCCGCGCTGTTTTCACTGTCCCGGCTCTCTCACCACCAGCGCTGTTTTCACTGTCCCGGCTTTCTCTCCTCCCGCGCTGTTTTCAATGTCCCGGCTCTCTCTCCTCCCGCGCTGTTTTCAATGTCCCGGCTCACTCAGCTCCCGCGCTGTTTTCACTGTCCCGGCTCACTCACCTCCCGCGCTGTTTTCACTGTCCCGGCTCACTCACCTCCCGCGCTGTTTTCACTGTCCCGGCTCACTCACCTCCCGCGCTGTTTTCACTGTCCCGGCTCACTCACCTCCCGCGCTCTTTTCACTGTCCCGGCTCACTCTCCTCTCGCGCTGTTTTCACTGTCCCGGCTCACTCTCCTCCCGCGCTGTTTTCACTATCCCGGCTCACTCACCTCCCGCGCTGTTTTCACTGTCCCGGCTCACTCACCTCTCGCGCTGTTTTCACTGTCCCGGCTCTCTCACCTCCCGCGCTGTTTTCAATGTCCCGGCTCACTCTCCTCCCGCGCTGTTTTCACTGTCCCGGCTCACTCAGCTCCCGCGCTGTTTTCACTGTCCCGGCTCACTCACCTCCCGCGCTGTTTTCACTGTCCCGGCTCACTCACCTCCCGCGCTGTTTTCACTGTCCTGGCTCACTCACCTCCCGCGCTGTTTTCACTGTCCCGGCTCACTCACCTCTCGCGCTGTTTTCACTGTCCCGGCTCACTCAGCTCCCGCGCTGTTTTCACTGTCCCGGCTCACTCACCTCTCGCGCTGTTTTCCCTGTCCCGGCTCACTCACCTCCCGCGCTGTTTTCAATGTCCCGGCTCACTCACCTCCCGCGCTGTTTTCACTGTCCCGGCTCACTCTCCTCCCGCGCTGTTTTCACTGTCCCGGCTCACTCAGCTCCCGCGCTGTTTTCAATGTCCCGGTTCACTCAGCTCCCGTGCTGTTTTCACTATCCCGGCTCACTCTCCTCCCGCGCTGTTTTCACTGTCCCGGCTCACTCTCCTCCCGCGCTGTTTTCACTGTCCCGGCTCACTCTCCTCCCGCCCTGTTTTCAATGTCCCGGCTCACTCACCTCCCGCGCTGTTTTCACTGTCCCGGCTCACTCACCTCCCGCGCTGTTTTCACTGTCCCGGCTCACTCACCTCCCGTGCTGTTTTCACTGTCCCGGCTCACTCAGCTCCCGCGCTGTTTTCACTGTCCCGGCTCACTCAGCTCCCGCGCTGTTTTCACTGTCCCGGCTCACTCACCACCCGCGCTATTTTCAATGTCCCGGCTCACTCACCTCCCACGCTGTTTTCAATGTCCCGGCTCACTCCCCTCTCGCGCTGTTTTCACTGTCCCGGCTCACTAAGCTCCCGTGCTGTTTTAACTGTCCCGGCTCAGTCACCACCCGCGCTATTTTCAATGTCCCGGCTCACTCACCTCCCACGCTGTTTTCAATGTCCCGGCTCACTCTCCTCCCGCGCTGTTTTCACTGTCCCGGCTCACTCACCTCTCGCCCTGTTTTCACTGTCCCGGCTCACTCAGCTCCCGCGCTGTTTTCAATGTCCCGGCTCACACTCCTCCCGCGCTGTTTTCACTGTCCCGGCTCACTCACCTCTCGCGCTGTTTTCACTGTCCCGGCTCACTCAGCTCCCGCGCTGTTTTCACTGTCCCGGCTCACTCACCTCCCGCGCTGTTTTCACTGTCCCGGCTCACTCACCTCTTGCGCTGTTTTCACTGTCCCGGCTCACTCACCTCCCGCGCTGTTTTCACTGTCCCGGCTCACTCACCTCCCGCGCTGTTTTCACTGTCCCGGCTCACTCACCTCCCGCGCTGTTTTCACTGTCCCGGCTCACTCTCCTCCCGCGCTGTTTTCCCTGTTCCGGCTCACTCACCTCCCGCGCTGTTTTCACTGTCCCGGCTCACTCACCTCCCGCGCTGTTTTCACTGTCCTGGCTCTCTCTCCTCCCGCGCTGTTTTCACTGTCCCGGCTCACTCAGCTCCCGCGCTGTTTTCACTGTCCCGGCTCACTCACCTCCCGCGCTGTTTTCACTGTCCCGGCTCACTCTCCTCTCGCCCTGTTTTCACTGTCCCGGCTCACTCACCTCCCGCGCTGTTTTCACTGTCCGGGCTCACTCAGCTCCCGCGCTGTTTTCACTGTCCCGGCTCACTCACCTCCCAGCGCTGTTTTCAATGTCCCGGCTCACTCAGCTCCCGCGCATTTTTCACTGTCCCGGCTCACTCAGCTCCCGCGCTGTTTTCACTGTCCCGGCTCACTCACCTCCCGCGCTGTTTTCACTGTCCCGGCTCACTCTCCTCTCGCCCTGTTTTCACTGTCCCGGCTCACTCACCTCCCGCGCTGTTTTCACTGTCCGGGCTCACTCAGCTCCCGCGCTGTATTCACTGTCCCGGCTCACTCACCTCCCGCGCTGTTTTCAATGTCCCGGCTCACTCAGCTCCCGCGCTGTTTTCACTGTCCCGGCTCTCTCACCTCTCGCGCTGTTTTCACTATCCCGGCTCACTCACCTCCCGCGCTGTTTTCACTGTCCCGGCTCACTTACCTCCCGCGCTGTTTTCACTATCCCGGCTCACTCACCTCCCGCACTGTTTTCACTGTCCCGGCTCACTCTACTCCCGCGCCGTTTTCACTGTCCCGGCTCTCTCACCTCTCGCGCTGTTTTCGATGTCCCGGCTCACTCACCTCCCGCGCTGTTTTCACTGTCCCGGCTCACTCACCTCTCGCGCTGTTTTCAATGTCCCGGCTCACTCAGCTCCCGCGCTGTTTTCAATGTCCCGGCTCACTCACCACCCGCGCTGTTTTCACTGTCCCGGCTCTCTCTCCTCCCGCGCTGTTTTCACTGTCCCGGCTCACTCACCTCCCGCGCTGTTTTCACTGTCCCGGCTCTCTCACCTCCCGCGCTGTTTTCACTGTCCCGGCTCTCTCTCCTCCCGCGCTGTTTTCAATGTCCCGGCTCACTCAGCTCCCGCGCTGTTTTCACTGTCCCGGCTCACTCACCTCCCGCGCTGTTTTCACTGTCCCGGCTCACTCACCTCCCGCGCTGTTTTCACTGTCCCGGCTCACTCACCTCCCGCGCTGTTTTCACTGTCCCGGCTCACTCACCTCTCGCGCTGTTTTCACTATCCCGGCTCACTCAGCTCCCGCGCTGTTTTCAATGTCCCGGCTCACTCACCTCTCGCGCTGTTTTCACTGTCCCGGCTCTCTCACCTCCCGCGCTGTTTTCAATGTCCCGGCTCACTCACCTCCCGCGCTGTTTTCACTGTCCCGGCTCACTCAGCTCCCGCGCATTTTTCACTGTCCCGGCTCACTCAGCTCCCGCGCTGTTTTCACTGTCCCGGCTCACTCACCTCCCGCGCTGTTTTCAATGTCCCGGCTCACTCAGCTCCCGCGCTGTTTTCACTGTCCCGGCTCTCTCACATCTCGCGCTGTTTTCACTATCCCGGCTCACTCACCTCCCGCGCTGTTTTCACTGTCCCGGCTCACTTAGCTCCCGCGCTGTTTTCACTGTCCCAGCTCACTCACCTCCCGCGCTGTTTTCACTGTCCCGGCTCACTCACCTCCCGCGCTGTTTTCACTGTCCCGGCTCACTCACCTCCCGCGCTGTTTTCACTGTCCCGGCTCACTCACCTCCCGCGCTGTTTTCAATGTCCCAGCTCACCCACCTCCCGCGCTGTTTTCAATGTCCCGGCTCACTCTCCTCCCGCGCTGTTTTCACTGTCCCGGCTCACTCACCTCCCGCGCTGTTTTCACTGTCCCGGCTCACTCACCTCCCGCGCTGTTTTCACTGTCCCGGCTCACTCACCTCCCGCGCTGTTTTCAATGTCCCAGCTCACTCACCTCTCGCGCTGTTTTCACTCTCCCGGCTCACACTCCTCCCGCGCTGTTTTCACTGTCCCGGCTCACTCAGCTCCCGCGCTGTTTTCAATGTCCCGGCTCACTCACCTCCCGCGCTGTTTTCAATGTCCCGGCTCACTCAGCTCCCGCGCTGTTTTCAATGTCCCGGCTCACTCACCTCCCGCGCTGTTTTCAATGTCCCGGCTCACTCACCTCTCGCGCTGTTTTCACTGTCCCGGCTCACTCAGCTCCCGCGCTGTTTTCAATGTCCCGGCTCACTCACCTCCCGCGCTGTTTTCACTGTCCCGGCTCACTCTCCTCCCGCGCTGTTTTCACTGTCCCGGCTCTCTCTCCTCCCGCGCTGTTTTCACTGTCCCGGCTCACTCACCTCCCGCGCTGTTTTCACTGTCCCGGCTCACTCACCTCTCGCGCTGTTTTCACTGTCCCGGCTCACTCTCCTCCCGCGCTGTTTTCACTGTCCCGGCTCACTCACCTCTCGCGCTGTTTTCACTGTCCCGGCTCACTCACCTCCCGCGCTGTTTTCAATGTCCCGGCTCACTCTCTTCCCGCGCTTTTTTCACTGTCCCGGCTCACTCACCTCTCGCGCTGTTTTCAATGTCCCGGCTCACTCACCTCCCGCGCTGTTTTCACTGTCCCGGCTCACTCACCTCCCGCGCTGTTTTCACTGTCCCGGCTCACTCACCTCTCGCGCTGTTTTCACTGTCCCGGCTCACTCTCCTCCCGCGCTGTTTTCACTGTCCCGGCTCACTCTCCTCTCGCGCTGTTTTCACTGTCCCGGCTCACTCACCTCCCGCGCTGTTTTCACTGTCCCGGCTAACTCTCCTCCCGCGCTGTTTTCAATGTCCCGGCTCTCTCTCCTCCCGCGCTGTTTTCACTGTCCCGGCTCACTCATCTCCCGCGCTGTTTTCACTGTCCCGGCTCACTCTCCTCCCGCGCTGTTTTCACTGTCCCGGCTCACTCTCCTCCCGCGCTGTTTTCACTGGCCCGGCTCTCTCTCCTCCCGCGCTGTTTTCACTGTCCCGGCTCACTCACCTCCCGCGCTGTTTTCACTGTCCCGGCTCACTCACCTCCCGCGCTGTTTTCACTGTCCCGGCTCACTCTCCTCCCGCGCTGTTTTCACTGGCCCGGCTCTCTCTCCTCCCGCGCTGTTTTCACTGTCCCGGCTCACTCACCTCCCGCGCTGTTTTCACTGTCCCGGCTCACTCACCTCTCGCGCTATTTTCACTGTCCCGGCTCACTCTCCTCCCGCGCTGTTTTCACTGTCCCGGCTCTCTCACCTCTCGCGCTGTTTTCACTGTCCCGGCTCACTCACCTCCCGCGCTGTTTTCACTGTCCCGGCTCACTCACCTCTCGCGCTGTTTTCACTGTCCCGGCTCACTCTCCTCTCGCGCTGTTTTCACTGTCCCGGCTCACTCAGCTCCCGCGCTGTTTTCACTGTCCCGGCTCACTCACCTCTCGCGCTGTTTTCACTGTCCCGGCTCACTCACCTCCCGCGCTGTTTTCAATGTCCCGGCTCACTCTCCTCCCGCGCTTTTTTCACTGTCCCGGCTCACTCACCTCTCGCGCTGTTTTCACTGTCCCGGCTCACTCTCCTCCCGCGCTGTTTTCACTGTCCCGGCTCACTCACCTCTCGCGCTGTTTTCACTGTCCCGGCTCACTCACCTCCCGCGCTGTTTTCAATGTCCCGGCTCACTCTCTTCCCGCGCTTTTTTCACTGTCCCGGCTCACTCACCTCTCGCGCTGTTTTCAATGTCCCGGCTCACTCACCTCCCGCGCTGTTTTCACTGTCCCGGCTCACTCACCTCTCGCGCTGTTTTCACTGTCCCGGCTCACTCTCCTCCCGCGCTGTTTTCACTGTCCCGGCTCACTCTCCTCTCGCGCTGTTTTCACTGTCCCGGCTCACTCACCTCCCGCGCTGTTTTCACTGTCCCGGCTAACTCTCCTCCCGCGCTGTTTTCAATGTCCCGGCTCTCTCTCCTCCCGCGCTGTTTTCACTCTCCCGGCTCACTCAGCTCCCGCGCTGTTTTCACTGTCCCGGCTCACTCACCTCTCGCGCTGTTTTCACTGTCCCGGCTCACTCTCCTCCCGCGCTGTTTTCACTGTCCCGGCTCACTCATCTCCCGCGCTGTTTTCACTGTCCCGGCTCACTCTCCTCCCGCGCTGTTTTCACTGTCCCGGCTCTCTCTCCTCCCGCGCTGTTTTCACTTTCCCGGCTCACTCACCTCCCGCGCTGTTTTCACTGTCTCGGCTCACTCACCTCTCGCGCTATTTTCACTGTCCCGGCTCACTCTCCTCCCGCGCTGTTTTCACTGTCCCGGCTCACTCACCTCTCGCGCTGTTTTCACTGTCCCGGCTCACTCACCTCCCGCGCTGTTTTCAATGTCCCGGCTCACTCTCCTCCCGCGCTTTTTTCACTGTCCCGGCTCACTCACCTCTCGCGCTGTTTTCAATGTCCCGGCTCACTCACCTCCCGCGCTGTTTTCACTGTCCCGGCTCACTCAGCTTCCGCGCTGTTTTCACTGTCCCGGCTCACTCTCCTCTCGCGCTGTTTTCACTGTCCCGGCTCACTCACCTCCCGCGCTGTTTTCACTGTCCCGGCTAACTCTCCTCCCGCGCTGTTTTCAATGTCCCGGCTCTCTCTCCTCCCGCGCTGTTTTCACTCTCCCGGCTCACTCAGCTCCCGCGCTGTTTTCACTGTCCCGGCTCTCTCACCTCCCGCGCTGTTTTCACTGTCCCGGCTCACTCACCTCTCGCGCTGTTTTCACTGTCCCGGCTCACTCAGGTCCCGCGCTGTTTTCACTGTCCCGGCTCACTCACCTCCCGCGCTGTTTTCACTGTCCCGGCTCACTCTACTCCCGCGCTGTTTTCACTGTCCCGGCTCACTCACCTCCCGCGCTGTTTTCAATGTCCCGGCTCACTCAGCTCCCGCGCTGTTTTCACTGTCCCGGCTCTCTCACCTCTCGCGCTGTTTTCACTATCCCGGCTCACTCACCTCCCGCGCTGTTTTCACTGTCCCGGCTCTCTCACCTCTCGCGCTGTTTTCACTATCCCGGCTCACTCACCTCCCGCGCTGTTTTCACTGTCCCGGCTCACTTACCTCCCGCGCTGTTTTCAATGTCCCGGCTCACTCAGCTCCCGCGCTTTTTTCAATGTCCCGGCTCACTCACCACCCGCGCTGTTTTCACTGTCCCGGCTCTCTCTCCTCCCGCGCTGTTTTCACTGTCCCGGCTCACTCACCTCCCGCGCTGTTTTCACTGTCCCGGCTCTCTCACCTCCCGCGCTGTTTTCACTGTCCCGGCTCTCTCTCCTCCCGCGCTGTTTTCAATGTCCCGGCTCACTCAGCTCCCGCGCTGTTTTCACTGTCCCGGCTCACTCACCTCCCGCGCTGTTTTCACTGTCCCGGCTCACTCACCTCCCGCGCTGTTTTCACTGTCCCGGCTCACTCACCTCCCGCGCTGTTTTCACTGTCCCGGCTCACTCACCTCTCGCGCTGTTTTCACTGTCCCGGCTCACTCACCTCCCGCGCTGTTTTCAATGTCCCGGCTCACTCACCTCCCGCGCTGTTTTCACTGTCCCGGCTCACTCACCTCCCGCGCTGTTTTCAATGTCCCGGCTCACTCACCTCCCGCGCTGTTTTCACTGTCCCGGCTCACTCTCCTCCCGCGCTCTTTTCACTGTCCCGGCTCACTCAGCTCCCGCGCTGTTTTCAATGTCCCGGCTCTCTCACCTCCCGCGCTGTTTTCACTGTCCCGGCTCACTCAGCTCCCGCGCTGTTTTCAATGTCCCGGTTCACTCAGCTCCCGTGCTGTTTTCACTATCCCGGCTCACTCTCCTCCCGCGCTGTTTTCACTGTCCCGGCTCACTCTCCTCCCGCGCTGTTTTCACTGTCCCGGCTCACTCTCCTCCCGCGCTGTTTTCAATGTCCCGGCTCACTCACCTCCCGCGCTGCTTTCACTGTCCCGGCTCACTCACCTCCCGCGCTGTTTTCACTGTCCCGGCTCACTCACCTCCCGTGCTGTTTTCACTGTCCCGGCTCACTCAGCTCCCGCGCTGTTTTCAGTGTCCCGGCTCACTCTCCTCCCGCGCTGTTTTCACTATCCCGGCTCACTCTCCTCCCGCGCTGTTTTCACTGTCCCGGCTCTCTCACCTCCAGCGCTGTTTTCACTGTCCCAGCTCTCTCTCCTCCCGCGCTGTTTTCACTGTCCCGGCTCTCTCACCACCAGCGCTGTTTTCACTGTCCCGGCTTTCTCTCCTCCCGCGCTGTTTTCAATGTCCCGGCTCTCTCTCCTCCCGCGCTGTTTTCAATGTCCCGGCTCACTCAGCTCCCGCGCTGTTTTCACTGTCCCGGCTCACTCACCTCCCGCGCTGTTTTCACTGTCCCGGCTCACTCACCTCCCGCGCTGTTTTCACTGTCCCGGCTCACTCACCTCCCGCGCTGTTTTCACTGTCCCGGCTCACTCACCTCCCGCGCTCTTTTCACTGTCCCGGCTCACTCTCCTCTCGCGCTGTTTTCACTGTCCCGGCTCACTCTCCTCCCGCGCTGTTTTCACTATCCCGGCTCACTCACCTCCCGCGCTGTTTTCACTGTCCCGGCTCACTCACCTCTCGCGCTGTTTTCACTGTCCCGGCTCTCTCACCTCCCGCGCTGTTTTCAATGTCCCGGCTCACTCTCCTCCCGCGCTGTTTTCACTGTCCCGGCTCACTCAGCTCCCGCGCTGTTTTCACTGTCCCGGCTCACTCACCTCCCGCGCTGTTTTCACTGTCCCGGCTCACTCACCTCCCGCGCTGTTTTCACTGTCCTGGCTCACTCACCTCCCGCGCTGTTTTCACTGTCCCGGCTCACTCACCTCTCGCGCTGTTTTCACTGTCCCGGCTCACTCAGCTCCCGCGCTGTTTTCACTGTCCCGGCTCACTCACCTCTCGCGCTGTTTTCCCTGTCCCGGCTCACTCACCTCCCGCGCTGTTTTCAATGTCCCGGCTCACTCACCTCCCGCGCTGTTTTCACTGTCCCGGCTCACTCTCCTCCCGCGCTGTTTTCACTGTCCCGGCTCACTCAGCTCCCGCGCTGTTTTCAATGTCCCGGTTCACTCAGCTCCCGTGCTGTTTTCACTATCCCGGCTCACTCTCCTCCCGCGCTGTTTTCACTGTCCCGGCTCACTCTCCTCCCGCGCTGTTTTCACTGTCCCGGCTCACTCTCCTCCCGCCCTGTTTTCAATGTCCCGGCTCACTCACCTCCCGCGCTGTTTTCACTGTCCCGGCTCACTCACCTCCCGCGCTGTTTTCACTGTCCCGGCTCACTCACCTCCCGTGCTGTTTTCACTGTCCCGGCTCACTCAGCTCCCGCGCTGTTTTCACTGTCCCGGCTCACTCAGCTCCCGCGCTGTTTTCACTGTCCCGGCTCACTCACCACCCGCGCTATTTTCAATGTCCCGGCTCACTCACCTCCCACGCTGTTTTCAATGTCCCGGCTCACTCCCCTCTCGCGCTGTTTTCACTGTCCCGGCTCACTAAGCTCCCGTGCTGTTTTAACTGTCCCGGCTCAGTCACCACCCGCGCTATTTTCAATGTCCCGGCTCACTCACCTCCCACGCTGTTTTCAATGTCCCGGCTCACTCTCCTCCCGCGCTGTTTTCACTGTCCCGGCTCACTCACCTCTCGCCCTGTTTTCACTGTCCCGGCTCACTCAGCTCCCGCGCTGTTTTCAATGTCCCGGCTCACACTCCTCCCGCGCTGTTTTCACTGTCCCGGCTCACTCACCTCTCGCGCTGTTTTCACTGTCCCGGCTCACTCAGCTCCCGCGCTGTTTTCACTGTCCCGGCTCACTCACCTCCCGCGCTGTTTTCACTGTCCCGGCTCACTCACCTCTTGCGCTGTTTTCACTGTCCCGGCTCACTCACCTCCCGCGCTGTTTTCACTGTCCCGGCTCACTCACCTCCCGCGCTGTTTTCACTGTCCCGGCTCACTCACCTCCCGCGCTGTTTTCACTGTCCCGGCTCACTCTCCTCCCGCGCTGTTTTCCCTGTTCCGGCTCACTCACCTCCCGCGCTGTTTTCACTGTCCCGGCTCACTCACCTCCCGCGCTGTTTTCACTGTCCTGGCTCTCTCTCCTCCCGCGCTGTTTTCACTGTCCCGGCTCACTCAGCTCCCGCGCTGTTTTCACTGTCCCGGCTCACTCACCTCCCGCGCTGTTTTCACTGTCCCGGCTCACTCTCCTCTCGCCCTGTTTTCACTGTCCCGGCTCACTCACCTCCCGCGCTGTTTTCACTGTCCGGGCTCACTCAGCTCCCGCGCTGTTTTCACTGTCCCGGCTCACTCACCTCCCAGCGCTGTTTTCAATGTCCCGGCTCACTCAGCTCCCGCGCATTTTTCACTGTCCCGGCTCACTCAGCTCCCGCGCTGTTTTCACTGTCCCGGCTCACTCACCTCCCACGCTGTTTTCACTGTCCCGGCTCACTCTCCTCTCGCCCTGTTTTCACTGTCCCGGCTCACTCACCTCCCGCGCTGTTTTCACTGTCCGGGCTCACTCAGCTCCCGCGCTGTATTCACTGTCCCGGCTCACTCACCTCCCGCGCTGTTTTCACTGTCCCGGCTCACTCACCTCCCGCGCTGTTTTCACTGTCCCGGCTCACTCACCTCCCGCGCTGTTTTCACTTTCCCGGCTCACTCACCTCCCGCGCTGTTTTCACTGTCCCGGCTCACTCACCTCTCGCGCTGTTTTCACTGTCCCGGCTCACTCAGCTCCCGCGCTGTTTTCACTGTCCCGGCTCACTCACCTCTCGCGCTGTTTTCACTGTCCCGGCTCACTCACCTCCCGCGCTGTTTTCAATGTCCCGGCTCACTCACCTCCCGCGCTGTTTTCACTGTCCCGGCTCACTCTCCTCCCGCGCTGTTTTCACTGTCCCGGCTCACTCAGCTCCCGCGCTGTTTTCAATGTCCCGGTTCACTCAGCTCCCGTGCTGTTTTCACTATCCCGGCTCACTCTCCTCCCGCGCTGTTTTCACTGTCCCGGCTCACTCTCCTCCCGCGCTGTTTTCACTGTCCCGGCTCACTCTCCTCCCGCGCTGTTTTCAATGTCCCGGCTCACTCACCTCCCGCGCTGTTTTCACTGTCCCGGCTCACTCACCTCCCGCGCAGTTTTCACTGTCCCGGCTCACTCACCTCCCGTGCTGTTTTCACTGTCCCGGCTCACTCAGCTCCCGCGCTGTTTTCACTGTCCCGGCTCACTCAGCTCCCGCGCTGTTTTCACTGTCCCGGCTCACTCACCACCCGCGCTATTTTCAATGTCCCGGCTCACTCACCTCCCACGCTGTTTTCAATGTCCCGGCTCACTCCCCTCTCGCGCTGTTTTCACTGTCCCGGCTCACTCTCCTCCCGCGCTGTTTTCACTGTCCCGGCTCACTCACCTCTCGCCCTGTTTTCACTGTCCCGGCTCACTCAGCTCCCGCGCTGTTTTCAATGTCCCGGCTCACACTCCTCCCGCGCTGTTTTCACTGTCCCGGCTCACTCACCTCTCGCGCTGTTTTCACTGTCCCGGCTCACTCAGCTCCCGCGCTGTTTTCACTGTCCCGGCTCACTCACCTCCCGCGCTGTTTTCACTGTCCCGGCTCACTCACCTCTTGCGCTGTTTTCACTGTCCCGGCTCACTCACCTCCCGCGCTGTTTTCACTGTCCCGGCTCACTCACCTCCCGCGCTGTTTTCACTGTCCCGGCTCACTCACCTCCCGCGCTGTTTTCACTGTCCCGGCTCACTCTCCTCCCGCGCTGTTTTCCCTGTTCCGGCTCACTCACCTCCCGCGCTGTTTTCACTGTCCCGGCTCACTCACCTCCCGCGCTGTTTTCACTGTCCTGGCTCTCTCTCCTCCCGCGCTGTTTTCACTGTCCCGGCTCACTCAGCTCCCGCGCTGTTTTCACTGTCCCGGCTCACTCACCTCCCGCGCTGTTTTCACTGTCCCGGCTCACTCTCCTCTCGCCCTGTTTTCACTGTCCCGGCTCACTCACCTCCCGCGCTGTTTTCACTGTCCGGGCTCACTCAGCTCCCGCGCTGTTTTCACTGTCCCGGCTCACTCACCTCCCAGCGCTGTTTTCAATGTCCCGGCTCACTCAGCTCCCGCGCATTTTTCACTGTCCCGGCTCACTCAGCTCCCGCGCTGTTTTCACTGTCCCGGCTCACTCACCTCCCGCGCTGTTTTCACTGTCCCGGCTCACTCTCCTCTCGCCCTGTTTTCACTGTCCCGGCTCACTCACCTCCCGCGCTGTTTTCACTGTCCCGGCTCACTCACCTCCCGCGCTGTTTTCACTGTCCCGGCTCACTCACCTCTCGCGCTGTTTTCACTGTCCCGGCTCACTCAGCTCCCGCGCTGTTTTCACTGTCCCGGCTCACTCACCTCTCGCGCTGTTTTCACTGTCCCGGCTCACTCACCTCCCGCGCTGTTTTCAATGTCCCGGCTCACTCACCTCCCGCGCTGTTTTCACTGTCCCGGCTCACTCTCCTCCCGCGCTGTTTTCACTGTCCCGGCTCACTCTCCTCCCGCGCTGTTTTCAATGTCCCGGCTCACTCACCTCCCGCGCTGTTTTCACTGTCCCGGCTCACTCACCTCCCGCGCTGTTTTCACTGTCCCGGCTCACTCACCTCCCGTGCTGTTTTCACTGTCCCGGCTCACTCAGCTCCCGCGCTGTTTTCACTGTCCCGGCTCACTCACCACCCGCGCTATTTTCAAAGTCCCGGCTCACTCACCTCCCACGCTGTTTTCAATGTCCCGGCTCACTCCCCTCTCGCGCTGTTTTCACTGTCCCGGCTCACTAAGCTCCCGTGCTGTTTTCACTGTCCCGGCTCACTCACCACCCGCGCTATTTTCAATGTCCCGGCTCACTCACCTCCCACGCTGTTTTCAATGTCTCGGCTCACTCTCCTCCCGCGCTGTTTTCACTGTCCCGGCTCACTGACCTCTCGCGCTGTTTTCACTGTCCCGGCTCACTCAGCTCCCGCGCTGTTTTCACTGTCCCGGCTCACTCACCTCCCGCGCTGTTTTCACTGTCCCGGCTCACTCACCTCCCGCGCTGTTTTCACTGTCCCGGCTCACTCTCCTCCCGCGCTGTTTTCCCTGTTCCGGCTCACTCAGCTCCCGTGCTGTTTTCACTGTCCCGGCTCACTCACCTCCCGCGCTGTTTTCACTGTCCCAGCTCACTCACCTCCCGTGCTGTTTTCACTGTCCCAGCTCACTCACCTCCCGCGCTGTTTTCACTGTCCCGGCTCACTCACCTCCCGCGCTGTTTTCACTGTCCTGGCTCTCTCTCCTCCCGCGCTGTTTTCACTGTCCCGGCTCACTCAGCTCCCGCGCTGTTTTCACTGTCCCGGCTCACTCACCTCCCGCGCTGTTTTCACTGTCCCGGCTCACTCTCCTCTCGCCCTGTTTTCACTGTCCCGGCTCACTCACCTCCCGCGCTGTTTTCACTGTCCGGGCTCACTCAGCTCCCGCGCTGTTTTCACTGTCCCGGCTCACTCACCTCCCAGCGCTGTTTTCAATGTCCCGGCTCACTCAGCTCCCGCGCATTTTTCACTGTCCCGGCTCACTCAGCTCCCGCGCTGTTTTCACTGTCCCGGCTCACTCACCTCCCGCGCTGTTTTCACTGTCCCGGCTCACTCTCCTCTCGCCCTGTTTTCACTGTCCCGGCTCACTCACCTCCCGCGCTGTTTTCACTGTCCGGGCTCACTCAGCTCCCGCGCTGTATTCACTGTCCCGGCTCACTCACCTCCCGCGCTGTTTTCACTGTCCCGGCTCACTCACCTCCCGCGCTGTTTTCAATGTCCCGGCTCACTCCCCTCTCGCGCTGTTTTCACTGTCCTGGCTCACTCTCCTCCCGCGTTGTTTTCACTGTCCCGGCTCACTCACCTCCCGCGCTGTTTTCACTGTCCCGGCTCACTCACCTCCCGCGCTGTTTTCAATGTCCCGGCTCACTCCCCTCTCGCGCTGTTTTCACTGTCCTGGCTCACTCTCCTCCCGCGCTGTTTTCACTGTCCCGGCTCACTCACCTCCCGCGCTGTTTTCACTGTCCCGGCCCACTCACCTCCCACGCTGTTTTCACTGTCCCGGCTCACTCTCCTCCCGCGCTGTTTTCCCTGTTCCGGCTCACTCAGCTCCCGCGCTGTTTTCAATGTCCCGGCTCACTCCCCTCTCGCGCTGTTTTCACTGTCCCGGCTCACTCATCTCCCGCGCTGTTTTCACTGTCCCGGCCCACTCACCTCCCACGCTGTTTTCACTGTCCCGGCTCACTCACCTCCCGCGCTGTTTTCAATGTCCCGGCTCACTCTCCTCCCGCGCTGTTTTCACTGTCCCGGCTCACTCTCCTCCCGCGCTGTTTTCCCTGTTCCGGCTCACTCAGCTCCCGCGCTGTTTTCAATGTCCCGGCTCACTCCCCTCTCGCGCTGTTTTCACTGTCCCGGCTCACTCATCTCCCGCGCTGTTTTCACTGTCCCGGCTCACTCTCCTCCCGCGCTGTTTTCACTGTCCCGGCTCACTCACCTCCCGCGCTGTTTTCACTGTCCCGGCTCACTCAGCTCACGCGCTGTTTTCAATGTCCCGGCTCACTCAGCTCCCGCGCTGTTTTCACTGTCCCGGCTCACTCTCCTCCCGCGCTGTTTTCCCTGTTCCGGCTCACTCAGCTCCCGCGCTGTTTTCAATGTCCCGGCTCACTCCCCTCTCGCGCTGTTTTCACTGTCCCGGCTCACTCATCTCCCGCGCTGTTTTCAATGTCCCGGCTCACTCTCCTCTCGCGCTGTTTTCACTGTCCCGGCTCACTCACCTCCCGCGCTGTTTTCAATGTCCCGGCTCACTCTCTTCCCGCGCTTTTTTCACTGTCCCGGCTCACTCACCTCTCGCGCTGTTTTCAATGTCCCGGCTCACTCACCTCCCGCGCTGTTTTCACTGTCCCGGCTCACTCACCTCCCGCGCTGTTTTCACTGTCCCGGCTCACGCACCTCTCGCGCTGTTTTCACTGTCCCGGCTCACTCTCCTCCCGCGCTGTTTTCACTGTCCCGGCTCACTCTCCTCTCGCGCTGTTTTCACTGTCCCGGCTCACTCACCTCCCGCGCTGTTTTCACTGTCCCGGCTAACTCTCCTCCCGCGCTGTTTTCAATGTCCCGGCTCTCTCTCCTCCCGCGCTGTTTTCACTGTCCCGGCTCACTCATCTCCCGCGCTGTTTTCACTGTCCCGGCTCACTCTCCTCCCGCGCTGTTTTCACTGTCCCGGCTCACTCTCCTCCCGCGCTGTTTTCACTGGCCCGGCTCTCTCTCCTCCCGCGCTGTTTTCACTGTCCCGGCTCACTCACCTCCCGCGCTGTTTTCACTGTCCCGGCTCACTCACCTCCCGCGCTGTTTTCACTGTCCCGGCTCACTCTCCTCCCGCGCTGTTTTCACTGGCCCGGCTCTCTCTCCTCCCGCGCTGTTTTCACTGTCCCGGCTCACTCACCTCCCGCGCTGTTTTCACTGTCCCGGCTCACTCACCTCTCGCGCTATTTTCACTGTCCCGGCTCACTCTCCTCCCGCGCTGTTTTCACTGTCCCGGCTCTCTCACCTCTCGCGCTGTTTTCACTGTCCCGGCTCACTCACCTCCCGCGCTGTTTTCACTGTCCCGGCTCACTCACCTCTCGCGCTGTTTTCACTGTCCCGGCTCACTCTCCTCTCGCGCTGTTTTCACTGTCCCGGCTCACTCAGCTCCCGCGCTGTTTTCACTGTCCCGGCTCACTCACCTCTCGCGCTGTTTTCACTGTCCCGGCTCACTCACCTCCCGCGCTGTTTTCAATGTCCCGGCTCACTCTCCTCCCGCGCTTTTTTCACTGTCCCGGCTCACTCACCTCTCGCGCTGTTTTCACTGTCCCGGCTCACTCTCCTCCCGCGCTGTTTTCACTGTCCCGGCTCACTCACCTCTTGCGCTGTTTTCACTGTCCCGGCTCACTCACCTCCCGCGCTGTTTTCAATGTCCCGGCTCACTCTCTTCCCGCGCTTTTTTCACTGTCCCGGCTCACTCACCTCTCGCGCTGTTTTCAATGTCCCGGCTCACTCACCTCCCGCGCTGTTTTCACTGTCCCGGCTCACTCACCTCTCGCGCTGTTTTCACTGTCCCGGCTCACTCTCCTCCCGCGCTGTTTTCACTGTCCCGGCTCACTCTCCTCTCGCGCTGTTTTCACTGTCCCGGCTCACTCACCTCCCGCGCTGTTTTCACTGTCCCGGCTAACTCTCCTCCCGCGCTGTTTTCAATGTCCCGGCTCTCTCTCCTCCCGCGCTGTTTTCACTCTCCCGGCTCACTCAGCTCCCGCGCTGTTTTCACTGTCCCGGCTCACTCACCTCTCGCGCTGTTTTCACTGTCCCGGCTCACTCTCCTCCCGCGCTGTTTTCACTGTCCCGGCTCACTCATCTCCCGCGCTGTTTTCACTGTCCCGGCTCACTCTCCTCCCGCGCTGTTTTCACTGTCCCGGCTCTCTCTCCTCCCGCGCTGTTTTCACTTTCCCGGCTCACTCACCTCCCGCGCTGTTTTCACTGTCTCGGCTCACTCACCTCTCGCGCTATTTTCACTGTCCCGGCTCACTCTCCTCCCGCGCTGTTTTCACTGTCCCGGCTCACTCACCTCTCGCGCTGTTTTCACTGTCCCGGCTCACTCACCTCCCGCGCTGTTTTCAATGTCCCGGCTCACTCTCCTCCCGCGCTTTTTTCACTGTCCCGGCTCACTCACCTCTCGCGCTGTTTTCAATGTCCCGGCTCACTCACCTCCCGCGCTGTTTTCACTGTCCCGGCTCACTCAGCTTCCGCGCTGTTTTCACTGTCCCGGCTCACTCTCCTCTCGCGCTGTTTTCACTGTCCCGGCTCACTCACCTCCCGCGCTGTTTTCACTGTCCCGGCTAACTCTCCTCCCGCGCTGTTTTCAATGTCCCGGCTCTCTCTCCTCCCGCGCTGTTTTCACTCTCCCGGCTCACTCAGCTCCCGCGCTGTTTTCACTGTCCCGGCTCTCTCACCTCCCGCGCTGTTTTCACTGTCCCGGCTCACTCACCTCTCGCGCTGTTTTCACTGTCCCGGCTCACTCAGGTCCCGCGCTGTTTTCACTGTCCCGGCTCACTCACCTCCCGCGCTGTTTTCACTGTCCCGGCTCACTCTACTCCCGCGCTGTTTTCACTGTCCCGGCTCACTCACCTCCCGCGCTGTTTTCAATGTCCCGGCTCACTCAGCTCCCGCGCTGTTTTCACTGTCCCGGCTCTCTCACCTCTCGCGCTGTTTTCACTATCCCGGCTCACTCACCTCCCGCGCTGTTTTCACTGTCCCGGCTCTCTCACCTCTCGCGCTGTTTTCACTATCCCGGCTCACTCACCTCCCGCGCTGTTTTCACTGTCCCGGCTCACTTACCTCCCGCGCTGTTTTCAATGTCCCGGCTCACTCAGCTCCCGCGCTTTTTTCAATGTCCCGGCTCACTCACCACCCGCGCTGTTTTCACTGTCCCGGCTCTCTCTCCTCCCGCGCTGTTTTCACTGTCCCGGCTCACTCACCTCCCGCGCTGTTTTCACTGTCCCGGCTCTCTCACCTCCCGCGCTGTTTTCACTGTCCCGGCTCTCTCTCCTCCCGCGCTGTTTTCAATGTCCCGGCTCACTCAGCTCCCGCGCTGTTTTCACTGTCCCGGCTCACTCACCTCCCGCGCTGTTTTCACTGTCCCGGCTCACTCACCTCCCGCGCTGTTTTCACTGTCCCGGCTCACTCACCTCCCGCGCTGTTTTCACTGTCCCGGCTCACTCACCTCTCGCGCTGTTTTCACTGTCCCGGCTCACTCACCTCCCGCGCTGTTTTCAATGTCCCGGCTCACTCACCTCCCGCGCTGTTTTCACTGTCCCGGCTCACTCACCTCCCGCGCTGTTTTCAATGTCCCGGCTCACTCACCTCCCGCGCTGTTTTCACTGTCCCGGCTCACTCTCCTCCCGCGCTCTTTTCACTGTCCCGGCTCACTCAGCTCCCGCGCTGTTTTCAATGTCCCGGCTCTCTCACCTCCCGCGCTGTTTTCACTGTCCCGGCTCACTCAGCTCCCGCGCTGTTTTCAATGTCCCGGTTCACTCAGCTCCCGTGCTGTTTTCACTATCCCGGCTCACTCTCCTCCCGCGCTGTTTTCACTGTCCCGGCTCACTCTCCTCCCGCGCTGTTTTCACTGTCCCGGCTCACTCTCCTCCCGCGCTGTTTTCAATGTCCCGGCTCACTCACCTCCCGCGCTGCTTTCACTGTCCCGGCTCACTCACCTCCCGCGCTGTTTTCACTGTCCCGGCTCACTCACCTCCCGTGCTGTTTTCACTGTCCCGGCTCACTCAGCTCCCGCGCTGTTTTCAGTGTCCCGGCTCACTCTCCTCCCGCGCTGTTTTCACTATCCCGGCTCACTCTCCTCCCGCGCTGTTTTCACTGTCCCGGCTCTCTCACCTCCAGCGCTGTTTTCACTGTCCCAGCTCTCTCTCCTCCCGCGCTGTTTTCACTGTCCCGGCTCTCTCACCACCAGCGCTGTTTTCACTGTCCCGGCTTTCTCTCCTCCCGCGCTGTTTTCAATGTCCCGGCTCTCTCTCCTCCCGCGCTGTTTTCAATGTCCCGGCTCACTCAGCTCCCGCGCTGTTTTCACTGTCCCGGCTCACTCACCTCCCGCGCTGTTTTCACTGTCCCGGCTCACTCACCTCCCGCGCTGTTTTCACTGTCCCGGCTCACTCACCTCCCGCGCTGTTTTCACTGTCCCGGCTCACTCACCTCCCGCGCTCTTTTCACTGTCCCGGCTCACTCTCCTCTCGCGCTGTTTTCACTGTCCCGGCTCACTCTCCTCCCGCGCTGTTTTCACTATCCCGGCTCACTCACCTCCCGCGCTGTTTTCACTGTCCCGGCTCACTCACCTCTCGCGCTGTTTTCACTGTCCCGGCTCTCTCACCTCCCGCGCTGTTTTCAATGTCCCGGCTCACTCTCCTCCCGCGCTGTTTTCACTGTCCCGGCTCACTCAGCTCCCGCGCTGTTTTCACTGTCCCGGCTCACTCACCTCCCGCGCTGTTTTCACTGTCCCGGCTCACTCACCTCCCGCGCTGTTTTCACTGTCCTGGCTCACTCACCTCCCGCGCTGTTTTCACTGTCCCGGCTCACTCACCTCTCGCGCTGTTTTCACTGTCCCGGCTCACTCAGCTCCCGCGCTGTTTTCACTGTCCCGGCTCACTCACCTCTCGCGCTGTTTTCCCTGTCCCGGCTCACTCACCTCCCGCGCTGTTTTCAATGTCCCGGCTCACTCACCTCCCGCGCTGTTTTCACTGTCCCGGCTCACTCTCCTCCCGCGCTGTTTTCACTGTCCCGGCTCACTCAGCTCCCGCGCTGTTTTCAATGTCCCGGTTCACTCAGCTCCCGTGCTGTTTTCACTATCCCGGCTCACTCTCCTCCCGCGCTGTTTTCACTGTCCCGGCTCACTCTCCTCCCGCGCTGTTTTCACTGTCCCGGCTCACTCTCCTCCCGCCCTGTTTTCAATGTCCCGGCTCACTCACCTCCCGCGCTGTTTTCACTGTCCCGGCTCACTCACCTCCCGCGCTGTTTTCACTGTCCCGGCTCACTCACCTCCCGTGCTGTTTTCACTGTCCCGGCTCACTCAGCTCCCGCGCTGTTTTCACTGTCCCGGCTCACTCAGCTCCCGCGCTGTTTTCACTGTCCCGGCTCACTCACCACCCGCGCTATTTTCAATGTCCCGGCTCACTCACCTCCCACGCTGTTTTCAATGTCCCGGCTCACTCCCCTCTCGCGCTGTTTTCACTGTCCCGGCTCACTAAGCTCCCGTGCTGTTTTAACTGTCCCGGCTCAGTCACCACCCGCGCTATTTTCAATGTCCCGGCTCACTCACCTCCCACGCTGTTTTCAATGTCCCGGCTCACTCTCCTCCCGCGCTGTTTTCACTGTCCCGGCTCACTCACCTCTCGCCCTGTTTTCACTGTCCCGGCTCACTCAGCTCCCGCGCTGTTTTCAATGTCCCGGCTCACACTCCTCCCGCGCTGTTTTCACTGTCCCGGCTCACTCACCTCTCGCGCTGTTTTCACTGTCCCGGCTCACTCAGCTCCCGCGCTGTTTTCACTGTCCCGGCTCACTCACCTCCCGCGCTGTTTTCACTGTCCCGGCTCACTCACCTCTTGCGCTGTTTTCACTGTCCCGGCTCACTCACCTCCCGCGCTGTTTTCACTGTCCCGGCTCACTCACCTCCCGCGCTGTTTTCACTGTCCCGGCTCACTCACCTCCCGCGCTGTTTTCACTGTCCCGGCTCACTCTCCTCCCGCGCTGTTTTCCCTGTTCCGGCTCACTCACCTCCCGCGCTGTTTTCACTGTCCCGGCTCACTCACCTCCCGCGCTGTTTTCACTGTCCTGGCTCTCTCTCCTCCCGCGCTGTTTTCACTGTCCCGGCTCACTCAGCTCCCGCGCTGTTTTCACTGTCCCGGCTCACTCACCTCCCGCGCTGTTTTCACTGTCCCGGCTCACTCTCCTCTCGCCCTGTTTTCACTGTCCCGGCTCACTCACCTCCCGCGCTGTTTTCACTGTCCGGGCTCACTCAGCTCCCGTGCTGTTTTCACTGTCCCGGCTCACTCACCTCCCAGCGCTGTTTTCAATGTCCCGGCTCACTCAGCTCCCGCGCATTTTTCACTGTCCCGGCTCACTCAGCTCCCGCGCTGTTTTCACTGTCCCGGCTCACTCACCTCCCGCGCTGTTTTCACTGTCCCGGCTCACTCTCCTCTCGCCCTGTTTTCACTGTCCCGGCTCACTCACCTCCCGCGCTGTTTTCACTGTCCGGGCTCACTCAGCTCCCGCGCTGTATTCACTGTCCCGGCTCACTCACCTCCCGCGCTGTTTTCACTGTCCCGGCTCACTCACCTCCCGCGCTGTTTTCACTGTCCCGGCTCACTCACCTCCCGCGCTGTTTTCACTTTCCCGGCTCACTCACCTCCCGCGCTGTTTTCACTGTCCCGGCTCACTCACCTCTCGCGCTGTTTTCACTGTCCCGGCTCACTCAGCTCCCGCGCTGTTTTCACTGTCCCGGCTCACTCACCTCTCGCGCTGTTTTCACTGTCCCGGCTCACTCACCTCCCGCGCTGTTTTCAATGTCCCGGCTCACTCACCTCCCGCGCTGTTTTCACTGTCCCGGCTCACTCTCCTCCCGCGCTGTTTTCACTGTCCCGGCTCACTCAGCTCCCGCGCTGTTTTCAATGTCCCGGTTCACTCAGCTCCCGTGCTGTTTTCACTATCCCGGCTCACTCTCCTCCCGCGCTGTTTTCACTGTCCCGGCTCACTCTCCTCCCGCGCTGTTTTCACTGTCCCGGCTCACTCTCCTCCCGCGCTGTTTTCAATGTCCCGGCTCACTCACCTCCCGCGCTGTTTTCACTGTCCCGGCTCACTCACCTCCCGCGCAGTTTTCACTGTCCCGGCTCACTCACCTCCCGTGCTGTTTTCACTGTCCCGGCTCACTCAGCTCCCGCGCTGTTTTCACTGTCCCGGCTCACTCAGCTCCCGCGCTGTTTTCACTGTCCCGGCTCACTCACCACCCGCGCTATTTTCAATGTCCCGGCTCACTCACCTCCCACGCTGTTTTCAATGTCCCGGCTCACTCCCCTCTCGCGCTGTTTTCACTGTCCCGGCTCACTCTCCTCCCGCGCTGTTTTCACTGTCCCGGCTCACTCACCTCTCGCCCTGTTTTCACTGTCCCGGCTCACTCAGCTCCCGCGCTGTTTTCAATGTCCCGGCTCACACTCCTCCCGCGCTGTTTTCACTGTCCCGGCTCACTCACCTCTCGCGCTGTTTTCACTGTCCCGGCTCACTCAGCTCCCGCGCTGTTTTCACTGTCCCGGCTCACTCACCTCCCGCGCTGTTTTCACTGTCCCGGCTCACTCACCTCTTGCGCTGTTTTCACTGTCCCGGCTCACTCACCTCCCGCGCTGTTTTCACTGTCCCGGCTCACTCACCTCCCGCGCTGTTTTCACTGTCCCGGCTCACTCACCTCCCGCGCTGTTTTCACTGTCCCGGCTCACTCTCCTCCCGCGCTGTTTTCCCTGTTCCGGCTCACTCACCTCCCGCGCTGTTTTCACTGTCCCGGCTCACTCACCTCCCGCGCTGTTTTCACTGTCCTGGCTCTCTCTCCTCCCGCGCTGTTTTCACTGTCCCGGCTCACTCAGCTCCCGCGCTGTTTTCACTGTCCCGGCTCACTCACCTCCCGCGCTGTTTTCACTGTCCCGGCTCACTCTCCTCTCGCCCTGTTTTCACTGTCCCGGCTCACTCACCTCCCGCGCTGTTTTCACTGTCCGGGCTCACTCAGCTCCCGCGCTGTTTTCACTGTCCCGGCTCACTCACCTCCCAGCGCTGTTTTCAATGTCCCGGCTCACTCAGCTCCCGCGCATTTTTCACTGTCCCGGCTCACTCAGCTCCCGCGCTGTTTTCTCTGTCCCGGCTCACTCACCTCCCGCGCTGTTTTCACTGTCCCGGCTCACTCTCCTCTCGCCCTGTTTTCACTGTCCCGGCTCACTCACCTCCCGCGCTGTTTTCACTGTCCCGGCTCACTCACCTCCCGCGCTGTTTTCACTGTCCCGGCTCACTCACCTCTCGCGCTGTTTTCACTGTCCCGGCTCACTCAGCTCCCGCGCTGTTTTCACTGTCCCAGCTCACTCACCTCTCGCGCTGTTTTCACTGTCCCGGCTCACTCACCTCCCGCGCTGTTTTCAATGTCCCGGCTCACTCACCTCCCGCGCTGTTTTCACTGTCCCGGCTCACTCTCCTCCCGCGCTGTTTTCACTGTCCCGGCTCACTCTCCTCCCGCGCTGTTTTCAATGTCCCGGCTCACTCACCTCCCGCGCTGTTTTCACTGTCCCGGCTCACTCACCTCCCGCGCTGTTTTCACTGTCCCGGCTCACTCACCTCCCGTGCTGTTTTCACTGTCCCGGCTCACTCAGCTCCCGCGCTGTTTTCACTGTCCCGGCTCACTCAGCTCCCGCGCTGTTTTCACTGTCCCGGCTCACTCACCACCCGCGCTATTTTCAAAGTCCCGGCTCACTCACCTCCCACGCTGTTTTCAATGTCCCGGCTCACTCCCCTCTCGCGCTGTTTTCACTGTCCCGGCTCACTAAGCTCCCGTGCTGTTTTCACTGTCCCGGCTCACTCACCACCCGCGCTATTTTCAATGTCCCGGCTCACTCACCTCCCACGCTGTTTTCAATGTCCCGGCTCACTCTCCTCCCGCGCTGTTTTCACTGTCCCGGCTCACTCACCTCTCGCGCTGTTTTCACTGTCCCGGCTCACTCAGCTCCCGCGCTGTTTTCACTGTCCCGGCTCACTCACCTCCCGCGCTGTTTTCACTGTCCCGGCTCACTCACCTCCCGCGCTGTTTTCACTGTCCCGGCTCACTCTCCTCCCGCGCTGTTTTCCCTGTTCCGGCTCACTCAGCTCCCGTGCTGTTTTCACTGTCCCGGCTCACTCACCTCCCGCGCTGTTTTCACTGTCCCAGCTCACTCACCTCCCGTGCTGTTTTCACTGTCCCAGCTCACTCACCTCCCGCGCTGTTTTCACTGTCCCGGCTCACTCACCTCCCGCGCTGTTTTCACTGTCCTGGCTCTCTCTCCTCCCGCGCTGTTTTCACTGTCCCGGCTCACTCAGCTCCCGCGCTGTTTTCACTGTCCCGGCTCACTCACCTCCCGCGCTGTTTTCACTGTCCCGGCTCACTCTCCTCTCGCCCTGTTTTCACTGTCCCGGCTCACTCACCTCCCGCGCTGTTTTCACTGTCCGGGCTCACTCAGCTCCCGCGCTGTTTTCACTGTCCCGGCTCACTCACCTCCCAGCGCTGTTTTCAATGTCCCGGCTCACTCAGCTCCCGCGCATTTTTCACTGTCCCGGCTCACTCAGCTCCCGCGCTGTTTTCACTGTCCCGGCTCACTCACCTCCCGCGCTGTTTTCACTGTCCCGGCTCACTCTCCTCTCGCCCTGTTTTCACTGTCCCGGCTCACTCACCTCCCGCGCTGTTTTCACTGTCCGGGCTCACTCAGCTCCCGCGCTGTATTCACTGTCCCGGCTCACTCACCTCCCGCGCTGTTTTCACTGTCCCGGCTCACTCACCTCCCGCGCTGTTTTCAATGTCCCGGCTCACTCCCCTCTCGCGCTGTTTTCACTGTCCTGGCTCACTCTCCTCCCGCGTTGTTTTCACTGTCCCGGCTCACTCACCTCCCGCGCTGTTTTCACTGTCCCGGCTCACTCACCTCCCGCGCTGTTTTCAATGTCCCGGCTCACTCCCCTCTCGCGCTGTTTTCACTGTCCTGGCTCACTCTCCTCCCGCGCTGTTTTCACTGTCCCGGCTCACTCACCTCCCGCGCTGTTTTCACTGTCCCGGCCCACTCACCTCCCACGCTGTTTTCACTGTCCCGGCTCACTCTCCTCCCGCGCTGTTTTCCCTGTTCCGGCTCACTCAGCTCCCGCGCTGTTTTCAATGTCCCGGCTCACTCCCCTCTCGCGCTGTTTTCACTGTCCCGGCTCACTCATCTCCCGCGCTGTTTTCACTGTCCCGGCCCACTCACCTCCCACGCTGTTTTCACTGTCCCGGCTCACTCACCTCCCGCGCTGTTTTCAATGTCCCGGCTCACTCTCCTCCCGCGCTGTTTTCACTGTCCCGGCTCACTCTCCTCCCGCGCTGTTTTCCCTGTTCCGGCTCACTCAGCTCCCGCGCTGTTTTCAATGTCCCGGCTCACTCCCCTCTCGCGCTGTTTTCACTGTCCCGGCTCACTCATCTCCCGCGCTGTTTTCACTGTCCCGGCTCACTCTCCTCCCGCGCTGTTTTCACTGTCCCGGCTCACTCACCTCCCGCGCTGTTTTCACTGTCCCGGCTCACTCAGCTCACGCGCTGTTTTCAATGTCCCGGCTCACTCAGCTCCCGCGCTGTTTTCACTGTCCCGGCCCACTCACCTCCCACGCTGTTTTCACTGTCCCGGCTCACTCTCCTCCCGCGCTGTTTTCCCTGTTCCGGCTCACTCAGCTCCCGCGCTGTTTTCAATGTCCCGGCTCACTCCCCTCTCGCGCTGTTTTCACTGTCCCGGCTCACTCATCTCCCGCGCTGTTTTCACTGTCCCGGCCCACTCACCTCCCACGCTGTTTTCACTGTCCCGGCTCACTCACCTCCCGCGCTGTTTTCAATGTCCCGGCTCACTCTCCTCCCGCGCTGTTTTCACTGTCCCGGCTCACTCTCCTCCCGCGCTGTTTTCCCTGTTCCGGCTCACTCAGCTCCCGCGCTGTTTTCAATGTCCCGGCTCACTCCCCTCTCGCGCTGTTTTCACTGTCCCGGCTCACTCATCTCCCGCGCTGTTTTCACTGTCCCGGCTCACTCTCCTCCCGCGCTGTTTTCACTGTCCCGGCTCACTCACCTCCCGCGCTGTTTTCACTGTCCCGGCTCACTCACCTCCCGCGCTGTTTTCACTGTCCCGGCTCACTCACCTCCCGCGCTGTTTTCACTGTCCCGGCTCACTCACCTCCCGCGCTGTTTTCACTGTCCCGGCTCACTCACCTCCCGCGCTGTTTTCACTGTCCCGGCTCACTCACCTCCCGCGCTGTTTTCACTGTCCCGGCTCACTCACCTCCCGCGCTGTTTTCAATGTCCCGGCTCACTCAGCTCCCGCGCTGTTTTCACTGTCCCGGCTCACTCACCTCCCGCGCTGTTTTCACTGTCCCGGCTCACTCATCTCCCGCGCTGTTTTCAATGTCCCGGCCTACTCACCTCCCGCGCTGTTTTCACTGTCCCGGCTCACTCTCCTCCCGCGCTGTTTTCAATGTCCCGGCCTACTCACCTCCCGCGCTGTTTTCACTGTCCCGGCTCACTCACCTCCCGCGCTGTTTTCACTGTCCCGGCTCACTCAGCTCCCGCGCTGTTTTCACTGTCCCGGCTCACTCACCTCCCGCGCTGTTTTCACTGTCCCGGCTCACTCAGCTCCCGCGCTGTTTTCACTGTCCTCCCGTCCTCGTGGTGGCGTTAGTGGTAGGGGGGTTAGTCGGGGTGGGGGTTAGTCGGGGGGGGGGGCTAGTCATGGGGGGGTTACTCGGGTGTGTTAGTCGGGGTGGGGGTTTGTCGGGGGTGTTAGTCGGGGGGTTTAGTCAGGGTGGGGGTTAGTCGGGGGGGTTAGTCAGGGTGGGGGTTAGTCGGGGCGGTTAGTCGGTGGGGGTTAGTCAGGGGGGTTTAGTCGGGGGGGGTTAGTCAGAGGGGTTAGTCGGGGGGGGTTAGTCGGGGGTGGATTAGTCTGGGGCGGTTATTCGGGGGGGGTTAGTCGGGGGGGTTAGTCGGGGGGTTAGTCAGGGGGGTTTGTCGGGGGGGTTTAGTCGGGGGGGGTTAGTCGGGGGGGTTAGTCGGGGGGGGTTAGTCAGGGGGGGTTAGTCGGAGGAGGTTAGTCGGGGAGGTTAGTCGGGGGGGGTTAGTCAGGGGGAGTTAGTCGGAGGAGGTTAGTCGGGGGAGGTTAGTCGGGGGAGGTTAGTCGGGGGGGGGGGGTTAGTCGGGGGGGGTTAGTTGGGGGGGTTGTCGGGGTGGGTTAGTCGGGGGGGTTAGTCTGGGGGGGTTTAGTCAGGGGGGCGTTAATCGGGGGGGGGTTAGTCGGGGGGTGTTAGTCGGGGGGTTATTCGGTGGGGTTAGTCAGAGGGGTTAGTCGGGGGGGGGTTAGTTAGGGGGGGTTAGTCGGGGGGGGAGTTTGTCGGGGGGGGGTTAGTCAGGGGAGCGGGTTAGTCGAGGGGGCGTTAGTCGGGGGGGTTAGTCGGGGGGTGTTAGTCGAGGGGGCTTAGTTGGGGGGGTTAGTCGGGGGGGGTTAGTCGGTGGGGGTTCGTCGGGGGGGGGTTAGTCGAGGGGTTAGTCGGGGGGGGTTAGTTGGGGGGGGATTAGTCGTGGGGGCGTTAGCCGTAGGGGGGGTTAGTCGGGGTGGGGGTTAGTCGGGGGGGATTAGTCGTGGGGGCGTTAGCCGTAGGGGGGGTTAGTCGGGAGGGGGTTAGTCGGGGGGGATTAGTCGTGGGGGCGTTAGCCGTAGGGGGGGTTAGTCGGGAGTGGGTTAGTCGGGGGGGGGATTAGTCGTGGGGGCGTTAGCCGTAGGGGGGGTTAGTCGGGGGGTTAGTCGGGGGGGTTAGTCAGGGGGGTTTGTCGGGGGGGTTTAGTCGGGGGGGGGGTTAGTCGGGGGGGTTAGTCGGGGGGGGTTAGTCAGGGGGGGTTAGTCGGAGGAGGTTAGTCGGGGAGGTTAGTCGGGGGGGGGTTAGTCGGGGGGGTTAGTCAGGGGGAGTTAGTCGGAGGAGGTTAGTCGGGGGAGGTTAGTCGGGGGAGGTTAGTCGGGGGGGTGGTTAGTCGGGGGGGGGTTAGTTGGGGGGGTTGTCGGGGTGGGTTAGTCGGGGGGGTTAGTCTGGGGGGGTTTAGTCAGGGGGGGCGTTAATCGGGGGGGGGGTTAGTCGGGGGGTGTTAGTCGGGGGGTTATTCGGTGGGGTTAGTCAGAGGGGTTAGTCGGGGGGGGGTTAGTCAGGGGGGGTTAGTCGGGGGGGGGAGTTTGTCGGGGGGGGGTTAGTCAGGGGAGCGGGTTAGTCGAGGGGGCGTTAGTCGGGGGGGTTAGTCGGGGGGTGTTAGTCGAGGGGGCTTAGTTGGGGGGGTTAGTCGGGGGGGTTAGTCGGTGGGGGTTCGTCGGGGGGGGGGTTAGTCGAGGGGTTAGTCGGGGGGGGTTAGTTGGGGGGGGATTAGTCGTGGGGGCGTTAGCCGTAGGGGGGGTTAGTCGGGGTGGGGGTTAGCACGGGGGGATTAGTCGTGGGGGCGTTAGCCGTAGGGGGGGTTAGTCGGGAGGGGGTTAGTCGGGGGGGGGATTAGTCGTGGGGGCGTTAGCCGTAGGGGGGGTTAGTCGGGGTGGGGGTTAGTTGGGGGGGCTAGTTGGGAGGGTTAGTTGGGGGGGTTGTTAGTCCCTCCCCCACCCCCCCCCGCCCCCCCACATCCCCCCCCCCCGCGCCCCACCACCCCACTCCCCCCGCCTTCAGTCATTTTGGGAGGCGTTTTGAGAGGACTAACGAGGCGAGGGAACGTCCAATGAAACTCAGGACGTTAGGAAGCACAGAGGAGCAGAGAGATCTTGCCGTGTCTGTCCATAGATCCCGGGGGGGGGGGGGGGGCAGCGGGACAGGCGGGTAAGGTGATTGAGAAGGCCAATGGTCTTCCTTAGCCGAGGTCTGGAATGTCGGAGCAGGGACGTTATGCGGGAACTGGATAAAACGCTGTTAGGCCGCAGCTGGAATACCGTGCAGTTCGCGTCGCCAGCGTCCATATTGAACTGTTTGAGGTCTCAAGGATGAGGATTTTAATTGGGACCCTTCACCTCACAGGAGGCTCCTTGTCCCAATGTCAGCAAGGGTTTAGCCCTGTCCCACTCCCAATCCTTGGAGCTCCAGCTGGTGGGACCCGCAATACAGTCATCGGGTTACAGAATCTTTACCACAAGGACAGAGGCCCGTCGTGTCCATGGCGTCCGTCAATCCCTCTGTCTATTCCAATCCCATTCCCCAGCACTCAGTCCGTTGCATTCACTGCCTTCGGGTTTCGAACGCTCATCTCTATACTTCTTCAATCTTGTCAGTGTTCCCGTCTCTACTACCCTTTTTGGACGGCACGGTAGCACAGTGGCTAGCACTGCTGCCTCACAGCGCCAGGGTCCCGGGTTCGACTGCCGGCTTGGGTCACTGTCTGTGTGGAGTCTGCACGTTCTCCTCCGTGTCTACGTGGGTTTCCTCCGGGTGCTCCGGTTTCCTCCCACAGTCCAAAGATGAGCTGTTAGGTGGATTAGACATTCTGAATTCTCCCTCCGTGTACCCGAACAGGCGCTGGAATGTGGCGACTAGGGGATTTTCACAGTAACTTCATTGCAGTGTTAATGTAAGCCTACTTGTGACAATAAAGATTATTATTATTCTGCACTGTAGACAGGTACAGCACAGGGTTAGATACAGAGTAAAGCTCCCTCCGCACTGTCCCCATCAAACACTCCCAGGACAGGTACAGCACGGGGTTAGATACAGAGTAAAGCTCCCTCTACACTGTCCCCATCAAACACTCCCAGGACAGTACAGCACGGGGTTAGATACAGAGTAAAGCTCCCTCTACACTGTCCCCATCAAACACTCTCAGGACAGGTACAGCACGGGGTTAGATACAGAGTAAAGCTCCCTCTACATTGTCCCCATCAAACACTCCCAGGACAGGTACAGCACGGGGGTTAAATACAGAGTAAAGCTCCCTCTACACTGTCCCCATCAAACACTCCCAGGACAGGTACAGCACGGGTTAGATACAGAGTAAAGCTCCCTCTACACTGTCCCCATCAAACACTCCCAGGACAGGTACAGCACGGGGTTAGATACAGAGTAACGCTCCCTCCACACTGTCCCCATCAAACACTCCCAGGACAGGTACAGCACGGGGTTAGATACAGAGTAAAGCTCCCTCTACACTGTCCCCATCAAACACTCCCAGGACAGGTACAGCACGGGGTTAGATACAGAGTAAAGCTCCCTCTACACTGTCCCCATCAAACACTCACATGACACGTACAGCACGGGGTTAGATACAGAGTAAAGCTCCCTCTACACTGTCCCCATCAAACACTCACATGACACGTACAGCACGGCGTTAGATACAGAGTAAAGCTCCCTCTACACTGTCCACATCAAACACTCCCTGGACAGGTACAGCACGGGGTTAGATACAGAGTAAAGCTTCTTCTACACTGTCCACATCAAACAATCCCAGGACAGGTACAGCACGGGGTTAGATACAGAGTAAAGCTCCCTCTACACTGTCCATATCAAACAGTCCCAGGGCAGGTACAGCACGGGGTTAGATACAGAGTAAATCTCTCTCTACACTGTCCCCATCAAACACTCCCAGGACAGGCACAGCACGGGGTTAGATACAGAGTAAAGCTTTCTCGACACTGTCCACATCAAACACTCCCAGGACAGGTACAGCACGGGGTTAGATACAGAGTAAAGCTCCCTCTACACTGTCCCCATCAAACACTCCCAGGACAGGTACAGCACGGGGTTAGATACAGAGTAAAGCTCCCTCTACACTGTCCCCATCAAACACTCCCAGGACAGGTACAGCACGGGGTTAGATACAGAGTAAAGCTCCCTCTACACTGTCCCCATCAAACACTCGCAGGGCAGGTACAGCACGGGGTTAGATACAGAGTAAATCTCCCTCTACACTGTCCCCATCAAACACTCGCAGGACAGGTACAGCACGGGGTTAGATACAGAGTAAATATCCCTCTACACTGTCCCCATCAAACACTCCCAGGACAGGTACAGCACGGGGTTAGATACAGAGTAAAGCTCCGTCTACACTGTCCCCATCAAACACTCCCAGGACAGCTACAGCGCGGGGTTAGATACAGAGTAAAGCTCCCTCTACACTGTCCCCATCAAACACTCCCAGGACAGGTACAGCACGGGGTTAGATACAGAGTAAAGCTCCCTCTAGACTGTCCCCATCAAACACTCCCAGGACAGTTACAGCACGGGGTTAGATACAGAGAAAAGCTCCCTCTACACTGTCCCCATCAAACACTCCCAGGACAGGTACAGCACGGGGTTAGGTACAGAGTAAAGCTCCCTCTACACTGTCCCCATCAAACACTCCCAGGACAGGTACAGCACGGGGTTAGATACAGAGTAAAGCTCCCTCTACACTGTCCCCATCAAACACTCCCCGGACAGGTACAGCACGGGGTTAGATACAGAGTAAAGCTCCCTCTAGACTGTCCCCATCAAACACTCCCAGGACAGTTACAGCACGGGGTTAGATACAGAGAAAAGCTCCCTCTACACTGTCCCCATCAAACACTCCCAGGACAGGTACAGCACGGGGTTAGATACAGAGTAAAGCTCCCTCGACACTGTCCCCATCAAACACTCCCAGGACAGGTACAGCACGGGGTTAGATACAGAGTAAAGCTCCCTCTACACTGTCCCCATCAAACACTCCCAGGACAGGTACAGCACGGGGTTAGATACAGAGTAAAGCTCCCTCTACACTGTCCCCATCAAACACTCCCCGGACAGGTACAGCACGGGGATAGATACAGAGTAAAGCTCCCTCGACACTGTCCCCATCAAACACTCCCAGGACAGGTACAGCACGGGGTTAGATACCGAGTAAAGCTCCCTCTACACTGTCCCCATCAACACTCCCAGGACAGGTACAGCACGGGGTTAGATACAGAGTAAAGCTCCCTCTACACTGTCCCCATCAAACACTCCCAGGATAGGTACAGCACGGGGTGAGATACAGAGTAAAGCTCCCTCGACACTGTCCCCATCAAACACTCCCAGGACAGGTACAGCACGGGGTTAGATACAGAGTAAAGCTCCCTCGACACTGTCCCCATCAAACACTCCCCGGACAGGTACAGCACGGGGTTGGATACAGAGTAAAGCTCCGTCTGCACTGTCCCCATCAAACACTCCCAGGACAGGTACAGCACGGGGTTAGATACAGAGTAAAGCTCCCTCGACACTGTCCCCATCAAACACTCCCAGGACAGGTACAGCACGGGGTTGGATACAGAGTAAAGCTCCCTCGACATTGTCCCCATCAAACACTCCCAGGACAGGTACAGCACGGGGTTGGATACAGAGTAAAGCTCCCTCGACACTGTTCCCAACAAACACTCCCAGGACAGGTACAGCACGGGGTTAGATACAGAGTAAAGCTCCCTCTACACTGTCCCCATCAAACACTCCCAGGACAGGTACAGCACGGGGTTAGATACAGAGTAAAGCTCCGTCTACACTGTCCCCATCAAACACTCCCAGGACAGGTACAGCGCGGGGTTAGATACAGAGTAAAGCTCCCTCTACACTGTCCCCATCAAACACTCCCAGGACAGGTACAGCACGGGGTTAGATACAGAGTAAATCTCCCTCTACACTGTCCCCATCAAACACTCGCAGGACAGGTACAGCACGGGGATAGATACAGAGTAAAGCTCCCTCTACACTGTCCCCATCAAACACTCCCCGGACAGGTACAGCACGGGGATAGATGCAGAGTAAAGCTCCCTCTACACTGTCCCCATCAAACACTCCCAGGACAGGTACAGCACGGGGTTAGATACCGAGTAAAGCTCCATCTACACTGTCCCCATCAAACACTCCCAGGACAGGTACAGCACGGGGTTAGATACAGAGTAAAGCTCCCTCGACACTGTCCCCATCAAACACTCCCAGCACAGGTACAGCACGGGGTTAGATACAGAGTAAAGCTCCCTCTACACTGTCCTCATCAAACACTCCCAGGACAGGTACAGCACGGGGTTAGATACAGAGTAAAGCTCCCTCTACACTGTCCCCATCAAACACTCCCAGGACAGGTACAGCACGGGGTTAGATACAGAGTAAAGCTCCCTCTACACTGTCCCCATCAAACACTCACATGACACGTACAGCACGGGGTTAGATACAGAGTAAAGCTCCCTCTACACTGTCCCCATCAAACACTCACATGACACGTACAGCACGGCGTTAGATACAGAGTAAAGCTCCCTCTACACTGTCCACATCAAACACTCCCTGGACAGGTACAGCACGGGGTTAGATACAGAGTAAAGCTTCTTCTACACTGTCCACATCAAACAATCCCAGGACAGGTACAGCACGGGGTTAGATACAGAGTAAAGCTCCCTCTACACTGTCCATATCAAACAGTCCCAGGGCAGGTACAGCACGGGGTTAGATACAGAGTAAATCTCTCTCTACACTGTCCCCATCAAACACTCCCAGGACAGGCACAGCACGGGGTTAGATACAGAGTAAAGCTTTCTCGACACTGTCCACATCAAACACTCCCAGGACAGGTACAGCACGGGGTTAGATACAGAGTAAAGCTCCCTCTACACTGTCCCCATCAAACACTCCCAGGACAGGTACAGCACGGGGTTAGATACAGAGTAAAGCTCCCTCTACACTGTCCCCATCAAACACTCCCAGGACAGGTACAGCACGGGGTTAGATACAGAGTAAAGCTCCCTCTACACTGTCCCCATCAAACACTCGCAGGGCAGGTACAGCACGGGGTTAGATACAGAGTAAATCTCCCTCTACACTGTCCCCATCAAACACTCGCAGGACAGGTACAGCACGGGGTTAGATACAGAGTAAATATCCCTCTACACTGTCCCCATCAAACACTCCCAGGACAGGTACAGCACGGGGTTAGATACAGAGTAAAGCTCCGTCTACACTGTCCCCATCAAACACTCCCAGGACAGCTACAGCGCGGGGTTAGATACAGAGTAAAGCTCCCTCTACACTGTCCCCATCAAACACTCCCCGGACAGGTACAGCACGGGGTTAGATACAGAGTAAAGCTCCCTCTAGACTGTCCCCATCAAACACTCCCAGGACAGTTACAGCACGGGGTTAGATACAGAGAAAAGCTCCCTCTACACTGTCCCCATCAAACACTCCCAGGACAGGTACAGCACGGGGTTAGATACAGAGTAAAGCTCCCTCGACACTGTCCCCATCAAACACTCCCAGGACAGGTACAGCACGGGGTTAGATACAGAGTAAAGCTCCCTCTACACTGTCCCCATCAAACACTCCCAGGACAGGTACAGCACGGGGTTAGATACAGAGTAAAGCTCCCTCTACACTGTCCCCATCAAACACTCCCCGGACAGGTACAGCACGGGGATAGATACAGAGTAAAGCTCCCTCGACACTGTCCCCATCAAACACTCCCAGGACAGGTACAGCACGGGGTTAGATACCGAGTAAAGCTCCCTCTACACTGTCCCCATCAACACTCCCAGGACAGGTACAGCACGGGGTTAGATACAGAGTAAAGCTCCCTCTACACTGTCCCCATCAAACACTCCCAGGATAGGTACAGCACGGGGTGAGATACAGAGTAAAGCTCCCTCGACACTGTCCCCATCAAACACTCCCAGGACAGGTACAGCACGGGGTTAGATACAGAGTAAAGCTCCCTCGACACTGTCCCCATCAAACACTCCCCGGACAGGTACAGCACGGGGTTGGATACAGAGTAAAGCTCCGTCTGCACTGTCCCCATCAAACACTCCCAGGACAGGTACAGCACGGGGTTAGATACAGAGTAAAGCTCCCTCGACACTGTCCCCATCAAACACTCCCAGGACAGGTACAGCACGGGGTTGGATACAGAGTAAAGCTCCCTCGACATTGTCCCCATCAAACACTCCCAGGACAGGTACAGCACGGGGTTGGATACAGAGTAAAGCTCCCTCGACACTGTTCCCAACAAACACTCCCAGGACAGGTACAGCACGGGGTTAGATACAGAGTAAAGCTCCCTCTACACTGTCCCCATCAAACACTCCCAGGACAGGTACAGCACGGGGTTAGATACAGAGTAAAGCTCCGTCTACACTGTCCCCATCAAACACTCCCAGGACAGGTACAGCGCGGGGTTAGATACAGAGTAAAGCTCCCTCTACACTGTCCCCATCAAACACTCCCAGGACAGGTACAGCACGGGGTTAGATACAGAGTAAATCTCCCTCTACACTGTCCCCATCAAACACTCGCAGGACAGGTACAGCACGGGGATAGATACAGAGTAAAGCTCCCTCTACACTGTCCCCATCAAACACTCCCCGGACAGGTACAGCACGGGGATAGATGCAGAGTAAAGCTCCCTCTACACTGTCCCCATCAAACACTCCCAGGACAGGTACAGCACGGGGTTAGATACCGAGTAAAGCTCCATCTACACTGTCCCCATCAAACACTCCCAGGACAGGTACAGCACGGGGTTAGATACAGAGTAAAGCTCCCTCGACACTGTCCCCATCAAACACTCCCAGCACAGGTACAGCACGGGGTTAGATACAGAGTAAAGCTCCCTCTACACTGTCCCCATCAAACACTCCCAGGACAGGTACAGCACGGGGTTAGATACAGAGTAAAGCTCCCTCTACACTGTCCCCATCAAACACTCCCAGGACAGGTACAGCACGGGGTTAGATACAGAGTAAAGCTCCCTCTACACTGTCCCCATCAAACACTCCCAGGACAGGTACAGCGCGGGGTTAGATACAGAGTAAAGCTCCCTCGACACTGTCCCCATCAAACACTCCCAGCACAGGTACAGCACGGGGTTAGATACAGAGTAAAGCTCCCTCTACACTGTCCACATCAAACACTCCCAGGACAGGTACAGCACGGGGTTAGATACAGAGTAAAGCTCCGTCTACACTGTCCCCATCAAACACTCCCAGGACAGGTACAGCACGGGGTTAGGTACAGAGTAAAGCTCCCTCTACACTGTCCCCACCAAACACTCCCAGGACAGGTACAGCACGGGGTTAGATACAGAGTAAAGCTCCGTCTGCACTGTCCCCATCAAACACTCCCAGGACAGGTACAGCACGGGGTTAGATACAGAGTAAAGCTCCCTCTACACTGTCCCCACCAAACACTCCCAGGACAGGTACAGCACGGGGTTAGATACAGAGTAAAGGTCCCTCTACACTGTCCCCATCAAACACTCCCAGGACAGGTACAGCACGGGGTTAGATACAGATTAAAGCTCCCTCTACACTGTCCCCATCAAACACTCCCAGGATAGGTACAGCACGTGTTTAGATACAGAGTAAAGCTCCCTCGACACTGTCCCCATCAAACACTCCCACGACAGGTACAGCACGGGGTTAGATACAGAGTAAAGCTCCCTCGACACTGCCCCATCAAACACTCCCAGGACAGGTACAGCACGGGGTTGGAAATAGAGTAAAGCTCCCTCTACACTGTCCCCATCAAACACTCCCAGGACAGGTACAGCACGGGGTTAGATACAGAGTAAAGCTCCCTCGACACTGTCCCCATCAAACACTCCCAGGACAGGTACAGCACGGAGTTAGATACAGAGTAAAGCTCCCTCTACACTGTCTCCATCAAACACTCCCCGGACAGGTACAGCACGGGGTTAGATACAGAGTAAAGCTCCCTCGACACTGTCCCCATCAAACACTCCCAGGACAGGTACAGCGCGGGGTTAGATACAGAGTGAAGCCCCCTCGACACTGTCCCCATCAAACACTCCCAGGACAGGTACAGCACGGGGTTAGATACAGAGTAAAGCTCCGTCTACACTGTCCCCATCAAACACTCCCAGGACAGGTACAGCACGGGGTTAGATACAGAGTAAAGCTCCCTCTACACTGTCCCCACCAAACACTCCCAGGACAGGTACAGCACGGGGTTAGATACAGAGTAAAGCTCCCTCTACACTGCCCCATCAAACACTCCCAGGACAGGTACAGCACGGGGTTAGATACAGAGTAAAGCTCCCTCTGCACTGTCCCCATCAAACACTCCCAGGATAGGTACAGCACGGGGTTAGATACAGAGTAAAGCTCCCTCTACACTGTCCCCATCAAACACTCCCAGGACAGGTACAGCACGGGGTTAGATACAGAGTAAAGCTCCCTCTACACTGTCCCCATCAAACACTCCCAGGATAGGTACAGCACGGGGTTAGATACAGAGTAAAGCTTGCTCGACACTGTCCCCATCAAACACTCCCAGGACAGGTACAGCACGGGGTTAGATACAGAGTAAAGCTCCCTCGACACTGTCCCCATCAAACACTCCCCGGACAGGTACAGCACGGGGTTAGATACAGAGTAAAGCTCCCTCGACACTGTCCCCATCAAACACTCCCCGGACAGGTACAGCACGGGGTTAGAAACAGAGTAAAGCTCCCTCGACACTGTCCCCATCAAACACTCCCAGGACAGGTATAGCACGGGGTTGGATACAGAGTAAAGCTCCCTCGACACTGTCCCCATCAAACACTCCCAGGACAGGTACAGCACGGGGTGGGATACAGAGTAAAGCTCCCTCGACACTGTCCCCATCAAACACTCCCAGGACAGGTACAGCACGGGGTTAGATACAGAGTAAAGCTCCCTCTACACTGTCCCCATCAAACACTCCCAGGACAGGTACAGCACGGGTTAGATACAGAGTAAAGCTCCGTCTACACTGTCCCCATCAAACACTCCCAGGACAGGTACAGCACGGGGTTAGATCCAGAGTAAAGCTCCCTCTACACTGTCCCCATCAAACACTCCCCGGACAGGTACAGCACGGGGATAGATACAGAGTAAAGCTCCCTCTACACTGTCCCCATCAAACACTCCCCGGACAGGTACAGCACGGGGATAGATACAGAGTAAAGCTGCCTCTACACTGTCCCCATCAAACACTCCCAGGACAGGTACAGCACGGGGTTAGATACCGAGTAAAGCTCCCTCTACACTGTCCCCATCAAACACTCCCAGGACAGGTACAGCACGGGGTTAGATACAGAGTAAAGCTCCCTCGACACTGTCCCCATCAAACACTCCCAGCACAGGTACAGCACGGGGTTAGATACAGAGTAAAGCTCCCTCTACACTGTCCCCACCAAACACTCCCAGGACAGGTACAGCACGGGGTTAGATACAGAGTAAAGCTCCCTCTACACTGCCACATCAAACACTCCCAGGACAGGTACAGCACGGGGTTAGATACAGAGTAAAGCTCCCTCTGCACTGTCCCCATCAAACACTCCCAGGATAGGTACAGCACGGGGTTAGATACAGAGTAAAGCTCCCTCTACACTGTCCCCATCAAACACTCCCAGGACAGGATAATGGCATAGTGTAGGTTAGATGGCTTTTGTTTTGGTGCAACATCGTGGGCCGAAGGGCCTGTACTGCGCTGTATTGTTCTATGTTCTATGTTCTATGTTCTAGGTACAGCACGGGGTTAGATACAGAGTAAAGCTCCCTCTACACTGTCCCCATCAAACACTCCCAGGATAGGTACAGCACGGGGTTAGATACAGAGTAAAGCTCCCTCGACACTGTCCCCATCAAACACTCCCAGGACAGGTACAGCACGGGGTTAGATACAGAGTAAAGCTCCCTCGACACTGTCCCCATCAAACACTCCCCGGACAGGTACAGCACGGGGTTAGATACAGAGTAAAGCTCCCTCGACACTGTCCCCATCAAACACTCCCCGGACAGGTATAGCACGGGGTTAGATACAGAGTAAAGCTCCCTCGACACTGTCCCCATGAAACACTCCCAGGACAGGTATAGCACGGGGTTGGATACAGAGTAAAGCTCCATCGACACTGTCCCCATCAAACACTCCCAGGACAGGTACAGCACGGGGTTGGATACAGAGTCAAGCTCCCTCGACACTGTCCCCATCAAACACTCCCAGGACAGGTACAGCACGGGGTTAGATACAGAGTAAAGCTCCCTCTACACTGTCCCCATCAAACACTCCCAGGACAGGTACAGCACGGGTTAGATAAAGAGTAAAGCTCCGTCTACACTGTCCCCATCAAACACTCCCAGGACAGGTACAGCACGGGGTTAGATACAGAGTAAAGCTCCCTCTACACTCTCCCCATCAAACACTCCCCGGACAGGTACAGCACGGGGATAGATACAGAGTAAAGCTCCCTCTACACTGTCCCCATCAAACACTCCCCGGACAGGTACAGCACGGGGATAGATACAGAGTAAAGCTCCCTCGACACTGTCCCCATCAAACACTCCCAGCACAGGTACAGCACGGGGTTAGATACAGAGTAAAGCTCCCTCTACACTGTCCCCATCAAACACTCCCAGGACAGGTACAGCACGGGGTTAGATACAGAGTAAACACCCTCTACACTGTCCCCATCAAACACTCCCAGGACAGGTACAGCACGGGGTTAGATAGAGAGTAAAGCTCCCTCGACACTGTCCCCATCAAACACTCCCAGGACAGGTACAGCACGGGGTTAGATACAGAGTAAAGCTCCGTCTACACTGTCCCCACCAAACACTCCCAGGACAGGTACAGCACGGGGTTAAATACAGAGTAAAGCTCCCTCTACACTGTCCCCACCAAACACTCCCAGGACAGGTACAGCACGGGGTTAGATACAGAGTAAAGCTCCCTCTACACTGTCCCCATCAAACACTCCCAGGACAGGTACAGCACGGGGTTAGATACAGAGTAAAGCTCCCTCTACACTGTCCCCATCAAACACTCCCAGGATAGGTACAGCACGGGGTTAGATACAGAGTAAAGCTCCCTCTATACTGTCCCCATCAAACACTCCCAGGACAGGTACAGCACGGGGTTAGATACAAAGTAAAGCTCCCTCTACACAGTCCCCATCAAACACTCCCAGGACAGGTACAGCACGGGGTTAGATACAGAGTAAAGCTCCCTCGACACTGTCCCCATCAAACACTCCCAGGACAGGTACAGCACGGGGTTAGATACAGAGTAAAGCTCCCTCTACACTGTCCCCATCAAACACTCCCAGGACAGGTACAGCACGGGGTAGATACAGAGTAAAGCTCCCTCTACACTGTCCCCATCAAACACTCCCAGGACAGGTACAGCACGGGGTTAGATACAGAGTAAACACCCTCGACACTGTCCCCATAAACACTCCCAGGACAGGTACAGCACGGGGTTAGATACAGAGTAAAGCTCCCTCTACACTGTCCCCATCAAACACTCCCAGGACAGGTACAGCACGGGGTTAGATACAGAGTAAACACCCTCGACACTGTCCCCATCAAACACTCCCAGGACAGGTACAGCACGGGGTTAGATACAGAGTAAATCTCCCTTTACACTGTCCCCACCAAACACTCCCAGGACAGGTACAGCACGGGGTTAGATATAGAGTAAAGCTCCCTCTACTCTGTCCCCATCAAACACTCCCAGGACAGGTACAGCACGGGTTTAGATACAGAGTAAATCTCCCTCTACACTGTCCCCATCAAACACTCGCAGGACAGGCACAGCACGGGGTTAGATACAGAGTAAAGCTCCCTCTACACTGTCCCCATCAAACACTCCCAGGACAGGTACAGCACGGGGTTAGAAACAGAGTAAAGCTCCCTCTACACTGTCCCCATCAAACACTCCCAGGACAGGTACAGCACGGGGTTAGATACAGAGTAAAGCTCCCTCTACACTGTCCCCATCAAACACTCCCAGGACAGGTACAGCACGGGGTTAGATACAGAGTAAAGCTCCCTCTACACTGTCCCCATCAAACACTCCCAGGATAGGTACAGCACGGGGTTAGATACAGAGTAAAGCTCCCTCTACACTGTCCCCATCAAACACTCCCAGGACAGGTACAGCATGGGGTTAGATACAGAGTAAAGCTCCCTCTACACAGTCCCCATCAAACACTCCCAGGACAGGTACAGCACGGGGTTAGATACAGAGTAAAGCTCCCTCGACACTGTTCCCAACAAACACTCCCAGGACATGTACAGCACGGGGTTAGATACAGAGTAAAGCTCCCTCTACACTGTCCCCATCAAACACTCGCAGGACAGGCACAGCACGGGGTTAGATACAGAGTAAAGCTCCCTCTACACTGTCCCCATCAAACACTCCCAGGACAGGTACAGCACGGGGTTAGATACAGAGTAAACACCCTCGACACTTTTCCCATCAAACACTCCCAGGACTAGTACAGCACGGGGTTAGATACAGAGTAAAGCTCCCTCTACACTGTCCCCATCAAACACTCCCAGGACAGGTACAGCACGGGGTTAGATAAAGAGTAAAGCTCCCTCTACACTGTCCCGATCAAACACTCCCAGGACAGGTACAGCACGGGGTTAGATACAGAGTAAAGCTCCCTCTACACTGTCCCGATCAAACACTCCCAGGACAGGTACAGCACGGGGTTAGATACAGAGTAAAGCTCCCCCTACACTGTCCCCATCAAACACTCCCAGGACAGGTACAGCACGGTGTTAAATACAGAGTAAATCTCCCTCTACACTGTCCCCATCAAACACTCCCAGGACAGGTACACGCGGGGTTAGACACAGAGTAAAGCTCCCTCTACACTGTCCCCATCAAACACTCCCAGGACAGGTACAGCACGGGGTTAGATACAGAGTAAAGCTCTCTCTACACTGGCCCCATGAAACTCTCCCAGGACAGGTACAGCACGGGGTTAGATACAGAGTAACGCTCCCTCTACACTGTCCCCATCAAACACTCCCAGGACAGGTACAGCACGGGGTCAGATACAGAGTAAAGCTCCCTCTACACTGTCCCCATCAAACACTCCCAGGACAGGTACAGCACAGGGTTAGATACAGAGTAAAGCTCCCTCTACACTGTCCCCATCAAACACTCCCAGGACAGGTACAGCACGGGGTTAGATACGGAGTAAAGCTCCCTCTACACTGTCCCCATCAAACACTCCCAGGACAGGTACAGCACGGGGTCAGATACAGAGTAAAGCTCCCTCTACACTGTCCCCATCAAACACTCCCAGGACAGGTACAGCCCGGGGTTAGATACAGAGTAAAGCTCCCTCTACACTGTCCCCATCAAACACTCCCAGGACAGGTACAGCACGGGGTTAGATACGGAGTAAAGCTCCCTCTACACTGTCCCCATCAAACACTCCCAGGACAGGTACAGCACGGGGTCAGATACAGAGTAAAGCTCCCTCTACACTATCCCCATCAAACACTCCCAGGACAGGTGCAGCACGGGGTTAGATACAGAGTAAAGCTCCCTCTACACTGTCCCCATCAAACACTCCCAGGACAGGTACAGCGCGGGGTTAGATACAGAGTAAAGCTCCCTCTACACTGTCCCCATCAAACACTCCCAGGACAGGTACAGCACGGGGTATGATACAGAGTAAAGCTCCCTCTACACTGTCCCCATCAAACACTCCCAGGACAGGTACAGCACGGGGTTAGATACAGAGTAAAGCTCCCTCTACACTGTCCCCATCAAACACTCCCAGGACAGGTACAGCACGGGGTTAGATACAGAGTAAAGCTCCCTCTACACTGTCCCCATCAAACACTCCCAGGATAGGTACAGCACGGGGTTAGATACAGAGTAACGCTCCCTCTACACTGTCCCCATCAAACACTCCCAGGACAGGTACAGCATGGGGTTAGATACAGAGTAAAGCTCCCTCTACACAGTCCCCATCAAACACTCCCAGGACAGGTACAGCACGGGGTTAGATACAGAGTAAAGCTCCCTCGACACTGTCCCCAACAAACACTCCCAGGACATGTACAGCACGGGGTTAGATACAGAGTAAAGCTCCCTCTACACTGTCCCCATCAAACACTCGCAGGACAGGCACAGCACGGGGTTAGATACAGAGTAAAGCTCCCTCTACACTGTCCCCATCAAACACTCCCAGGACAGGTACAGCACGGGGTTAGATACAGAGTAAACACCCTCGACACTGTCCCCATCAAACACTCCCAGGACAGGTACAGCACGGGGTTAGATCCAGAGTAAAGCTACCTCTACACTGTCCCCATCAAACACTCCCAGGACAGGTACAGCACGGGGTTAGATACAGAGTAAAGCTCCCTCTACACTGTCCCGATCAAACACTCCCAGGACAGGTACAGCACGGGGTTAGATACTGAGTAAAGCTCCCTCTCCACTGTCCCGATCAAACACTCCCAGGACAGGTACAGCACGGGGTTAGATACAGAGTAAAGCTCCCCCTACACTGTCCCCATCAAACACTCCCAGGACAGGTACAGCACGGGGTTAGATACAGAGTAAAGCTCCCTCTACACTGTCCCCATCAAACACTCCCAGGACAGGTACACGCGGGGTTAGACATAGAGTAAAGCTCCCTCTACACTGTCCCGATCAAACACTCCCAGGACAGGTACAGCACGGGGTTAGATACAGAGTAAAGCTCTCTCTACACTGGCCCCATGAAACTCTCCCAGGACAGGTACAGCACGGGGTTAGATACAGAGTAACGCTCCCTCTACACTGTCCCCATCAAACACTCCCAGGACAGGTACAGCACGGGGTCAGATACAGAGTAAAGCTCCCTCTACACTGTCCCCATCAAACACTCCCAGGACAGGTACAGCACGGGGTTAGATACAGAGTAAAGCTCCCTCTACACTGTCCCCATCAAACACTCCCAGGACAGGTACAGCACGGGGTTAGATACAGAGTAAAGCTCCCTCTACACTGTCCCCATCAAACACTCCCAGGACAGGTACAGCGCGGGGTTAGATACGGAGTAAAGCTCCCTCTACACTGTCCCCATCAAACACTCCCAGGACAGGTACAGCACGGGGTCAGATACAGAGTAAAGCTCCCTCTACACTGTCCCCATCAAACACTCCCAGGACAGGTACAGCACGGGGTTAGATACAGAGTAAAGCTCCCTCTACACTGTCCCCATCAAAGACTCCCAAGACAGGTACAGCACGGGGTTAGATACGGAGTAAAGCTCCCTCTACACTGTCCCCATCAAACACTCCCAGGACAGGTACAGCACGGGGTTAGATACAGAGTAAAGCTCCCTCTCCACTATCCCCATCAAACACTCCCAGGACAGGTACAGCACGGGGTTAGATACAGAGTAAAGCTCCCTCTACACTGACCCCATCAAACTCTCCCAGGACAGGTACAGCACGGGGTTAGATACAGAGTAAAGCTCCCTCTACACTGTCCCCATCAAACACTCCCAGGACAGGTACAGCACGGGGTTAGACACTGAGTAAAGCTCCCTCTGCACTGTCCCCATCAAACACTCCCAGGACAGGTACAGCACGGGGTTCGATACAGAGTAAAGCTCCCTCTATGCTGTGAATGTGTTTCCGATCTATCATCGCCCCCTGCTGCCTGATTGATGAACCTCATCCAGTTGATGGATTTTAATCTGTGAACTGATGTCTGGCGGAGAATCCGCGTGAAGCCCAAACCGTGGTTGACGCGAGGGTCCCACCTGGATCCGCCGTGCTGCCTCGCCTCGGGCAGCACCCGCACACAATGACCCAGGCCTCGGACCTGCGATCGACAGCCAGAACCCGCTGCTCCGCTGCGGTGAGGGTCCGCCGGTCTCCCCCTCCGGCCCTGCCGGTCACCCCCTCCGGCCCTGCCGGTCACCCCCTCCGGCCCTGCCGGTCACCCCCTCCGGCCCTGCCGCTGACCCCCTCCGGCCCTGCCGGTCACCCCCTCCGGCCCTGCCGGTCACCCCCTCCGGCCCTGCCGGTCTCCCCCTCCGGCCCTGCCGGTCTCCCCCTCCGGCCCTGCCGCTGACCCCCTCCGGCCCTGCCGCTGACCCCCTCCGGCCCTGCCGGTCACCCCCTCCGGCCCCACCGCTGACCCCCTCCGGCCCTGCCGCTGACCCCCTCCGGCCCCACCGCTGACCCCCTCCGGCCCCGCCGCTGACCCCCTCCGGCCCAGCCGCTGACCCCCTCCGGCCCTGCCGGTCACCCCCTCCGGCCCTGCCGCTGACCCCCTCCGGCCCTGCCGCTGACCCCCTCCGGCCCTGCCGGTCTCCCCCTCCGGCCCTGCCGGTCACCCCCTCCGGCCCTGCCGGTCACCCCCTCCGGCCCAGCCGCTGACCCCCTCCGGCCCTGCCGCTGACCCCCTCCGGCCCTGCCGGTCACCCCCTCCGGCCCAGCCGCTGACCCCCTCTGGCCCTGCCGGTCACCCCCTCCGGCCCTGCCGGTCACCCCCTCCGGCCCTGCCGGTCTCCCCCTCCGGCCCAGCCGCTGACCCCCTCCGGCCCTGCCGGTCACCCCCTCCGGCCCTGCCGGTCTCCCCCTCCGGCCCTGCCGGTCACCCCCTCCGGCCCTGCCGGTCTCCCCCTCCGGCCCTGCCGGTCTCCCCCTCCGGCCCTGCCGGTCACCCCCTCCGGCCCTGCCGGTCAACCCCTCCGGCCCTGCCGCTGACCCCCTCCGGCCCTTGCCCCGTCCCGGCAGGTTGTGGGCCGTCTCTTCCTGAGGGGGCGGGGGGCAGACAGGAAACACACACAGTGCCAGACAGCGGTACGCAGGCAACCCAGGGGTCGGGTAGCTGGTGACCCTCCTGGCCAGGGCACCCGCCCACGGCGGCTGGCACGGGCGCCGGGTGTGGAGCAGGGTAGGGGTTCCTCCGCCCGCCGGGTGTGTGGGACGGGGGCTGGTGTATTGTGCTGCCTCCTCGCCCTGGCTGCCCCGAGGAGGGGGGGCTGTCTTTCCCTGCGCTGCTGTCCGTTCCTGGCGATGGGGCCCACGGCGCTCGCGGCCTCTGCCACCTGAGCCCCGGCCTAATGCACGGCCGTGGGTGGCAGCCTCCTCCCCACCCCGGGGTGCAGGGTGGCCCGCCTTTCCTCCACAGTGTCCAGTGACGGCTCGAGCTCTGCGTCCGCTCCCCGCGCTGCCACCTCGTTGGCTGGGGTGGTGGGCAGGGGCGTGCGACAATACGGCTGTAGTTTTTCAGCATCTGAGTGTCAATCCCGACTGGCGAATCAGATCCCATTTTTGATTTGGCAACGACGCCAATTTCGCTGTTGTGAACCACGACCGATCCCGTCACGGCGGCAACACGTTGTTGCTGGCGGGGAGAGTCCCGCAGAATGTCTTTCCCTAACCCTTGTCTCCTCGTTGGGGAGAGTTACAGAACAAAGAGATCTAGGAGTACAGGTTCATAGCTCCTTGAAGGTGGAGTCGCAGGTGGACAGGGTGGTGAAGAAGGCATTCGGCATGCTTGGTTTCATTGGTCAGAACATTGAATACAGGAGTTGGGACGTCTTGTTGAAGTTGTACAAGACATTGGTACGGCCACACTTGGAATACTGTGCGCAGTTCTGGTCACCCTATTATAGGAAGGATATTATTAAACTAGAAAGAGCGCAGAAGAGATTTACGAGGATGCTCCCAGGACTTGATGGTCTGAGTTATAAGGAGAGGCTGGATAGACTGGGACTTTTTTCCCTGGAGCGTAGGAGGCTTAGGGGTGATCTTGACGAGGTCTATAAAATAATGAGGGGCATCGATAAGCTAGATAGTCAACATCTTTTCCCAAAGGTAGAGGAGTCTAAAACGAGAGGCCAGAGGTTAAAGGTGAGAGGGGAGAGATTCAGAAGGGGACCAGAGGGGCAATGTTTTCACACAGAGGGTGCTGAGTGTCTGGATCGCAGTGGTGGAGACGGGTACAATTCTGTCCTTCAGTTAGACTGTTACATGGGCAGGGTGGGCCTCCAGTATGAGACTGAGAGGGTCGGCCGCATCGAGGAGGCCTGCTGCGTCTTCCTCGACATCGCGCAGCAACAGGGCGGCGGGGGGGGGGGGAGGGGGGCAATGTGCCGGAGGCGGAGGATGAGGAGGAAGGGCAGGCCTCGTCCGACGCAGAGGGTGCGGGGGGGGAGGGTTGTAGCACCATCGATCGCACACGAGGCGAGACGTAGAGAACTTCATTCGAGGCTTTATTGAGCAGACTTGTTCCCCAGCAGCTCAGTCACGGAATGCAGCTGCGGGGAGCAAACCGGGTTCTTATACCCCGCCTATCTGGGTGGAGCCCAGTAGGCGGCAGATCCAATCAGGACCCAGCATCTGTCCTCCAATAGCTCCTCGGCATCCTGGTGTACCGTATTACCCCTAATACATACCGCCACATTCACCCCTTGTTAAAAAAGAACCCGGCGGGGTGGTGGGTGGTATGGTGGTAGGGGTTTACAGGGTCGGTACGGTGCCTTAACCATTTAACTATATACAACCATGCTGCTTTTACTGGGCTACTGAATTATTTACATCTTAGCCCGCTACTGCGTGTTCTTGATAAGTACGTACCGATCAGGCAGGGAGGAAGGCGTTGAGCGAGGGAACCGTGGTTTACCAAAGAAGTGGAATCTCTTGTTAAGAGGAAGAAGGAGGCCTATGTGAAGATGAGGAGTGAAGTTTCAGTTGGGGCGATGGAGGGTTACAAGGTAGCGAGGAAGGATCTAAAGAGAGAGCTAAGACGAGCAAGGAGGGGACATGAGAAGTATTTGGCAGGAAGGATCAAGGAAAACCCAAACGCTTTCTATAGGTATGTCAGGAATAAGCGAATGACTAGGGTAAGAGTAGGGCCAGTCAAGGACAGGGATGGGAAGTTGTGAGTGGAGTCTAAAGAGATGGGCGAGATACTAAATGAATATTTTTCGTCAGTATTCACTCTGGAAAAAGATAATGTTGTGGAGGAGAATGCTGAGACCCAGGCTATTAGGATAGATGGCAATGAGGTACGTAGGGAAGAGGTGTTGGCAATTCTGGACAGGCTGAAAATAGATAAGTCCCCGGGGCCTGATGGGATTTATCCTAGGATTCTCTGGGAAGCCAGGGAAGAGATTGCTGAGGCTTTGGCTTTGATTTTTATGTCATCATTGGCTGCAGGTATAGTGCCAGAGGACTGGAGGATAGCAAATGTGGTCCCTTTGTTCAAGAAGGGGAGCAGAGACAACCCCGGCAACTATAGACCGGTGAGCCTCACGTCTGTTGTGGGTAAAGTCTTGGAGAAGATTATAAGAGACAAAATTTATAAACATCTAGATGGGAATAATATGATCAGGGATAGTCAGCATGGTTTTGTGAAGGGTAGGTCATGCCTCACAAACCTTATCGAGTTCTTTGAGAAGGTGACTGAACAGGTAGACGAGGGTAGAGCAGTTGATGTGGTGTATATGGATTTCAGTAAAGCGTTTGATAAGGTTCCCCACGGTAGGCTATTGCAGAAAATACGGAGGCTGGGGATTGAGGGTGATTTAGAGATGTGGATCAGAAATTGGCTAGCTGAAAGAAGACAGAGGGTGGTGGTTGATGGGAAATGTTCAGAATGGAGTTCAGTTACAAGTGGAGTACCACAAGGATCTGTTCTGGGGCCGTTGCTGTTTGTCATTTTTATCAATGACCTAGAGGAAGGCGCAGAAGGGTGGGTGAGTAAATTTGCAGACGACACTAAAGTCGGTGGTGTTGTCGACAGTGCGGAAGGATGTTGCAGGTTACAGAGGGACATAGATAAGCTGCAGAGCTGGGCTGAGAGGTGGCAAATGGAGTTTAATGTAGAGAAGTGTGAGGTGATTCACTTTGGAAGGAATAACAGGAATGCGGAATATTTGGCTAATGGTAAAGTTCTTGGAAGTGTGGATGAGCAGAGGGATCTCGGTGTCCATGTACATAGATCCCTGAAAGTTGCCACCCAGGTTGATAGGGTTGTGAAGAAGGCCTATGGAGTGTTGGCCTTTATTGGTAGAGGGATTGAGTTCCGGAGTCAGGAGGTCATGTTGCAGCTGTACAGAACTCTGGTACGGCCGCATTTGGAGTATTGCGTACAGTTCTGGTCACCGCATTATAGGAAGGACGCGGAGGCTTTGGAGCGGGTGCAGAGGAGATTTACCAGGATGTTGCCTGGTATGGAGGGAAAATCTTATGAGGAAAGGCTGATGGACTTGAGGTTGTTTTCGTTAGAGAGAAGAAGGTTAAGAGGAGACTTAATAGAGGCATACAAAATGATCAGGGGGTTAGATAGGGTGGACAGTGAGAGCATTCTCCCGCGGATGGAAATGGCTGGCACGAGGGGACATAGCTTTAAACTGAGGGGTAATAGATATAGGACAGAGGTCAGAGGTAGGTTCTTTACGCAAAGAGTAGTGAGGCCGTGGAATGCCCTACCTGCTACAGTAGTGAACTCGCCAACATTGAGGGCATTTAAAAGTTTATTGGATAAACATATGGATGATAATGGCATAGTGTAGGTTAGATGGCTTTTGTTTCGGTGCAACATCGTGGGCCGAAGGGCCTGTACTGCGCTGTATCGTTCTATGTTCTAAGTCCCTGCCTGTACCTTCCTGCGGCCTGGTGGAGTCTGTGGACCATGCGAACGTCAGTCGTCCTGGGACGTACCCTCTTTTTCGTGGGGGGCGGGGTCGATCTGACTGTCTGCCTCTCTGTGGAAATGTTGGTTGCTGGTTGTCCCAGGCGTGGCTGCGCCTGCTGGCACGATCGAGGCCTCCCGTACCCGCTGGGCACCGCAGGGAACGCAGGTGCGTCATCGGTCCCTTCAATCACATTTTGCTCCGGTGCTTGAAGCTTCCTTTTGCGATTTGATGCCCTGTCCCTCCCCGGGGCAGTCGTTTTCATCCCGCAGTTCGCCGGTCCATTTTATTGGGCTCAGGAGAGGATGCGCAGCGCACGTCCTCCTTGAGGAGTTCCTGGGACTTGCGCCGTGAATCGACAATGGGTTTGTCACCTCCCCCTTGCCCCTCCCCAGCGAGCTACGTACTCAGCATCGCGGGATCTAAAAGCAAGTCTCCAAGATAAAGAGCAGTAACCTCTCAGAGGCAGATTTGTGTGGGGAGTGTTAACGAGGGCGGATGTGGGGGTAATTAGATAATCACATTGATGAATGTGGGGATTTCAGATAGAGAGGGCTGGATTCTCCGATTTGCAGACTGAGTGCTGGGAACGGTGGCGTTTTACGCCAGAGAAAACGGCGCAACAGCTGCACCGATCCTGCGCCCGGTGTGGGGGGGGGAGCGAGTAGCAGCCATGCAGCGTAAAGCCCCCCCCCCGGCTTTACTGCGGGATAAGGCTGGAGAATTGCCGGGCGCTTGACTGCCCGGCCTGCAATGGCCGTGCCGTGCAACACGCCGTCGGCTGCCACCCCAGTAAACCCCCTCGCCGACCCCCCCGCCCCCCCCCCCCCCCCACCCACCAGTGGTCTGCAGGCAGGTTGGCGGTGTGGTTGGAAAGGTGAACAAACCAGCTCGAGAAGCTTCTGAAGAGTTTCTGCTTGGTTCTGGCAGGAGTCAGATCTTGTCTTCAAAGCAGTGTCGGAAGATCTCTCTTTCTCAAAGAACATCACTGTGAAGCAAGAATTCGTGAGTGTCAATGGTAATAGCGGATTGAGACGTGAGATGGTTTTGGTGTTTGATTGGAAGTAAAGTTAGCAGTTAAGGGTATTGTATTCACTGTATTGATTCGCATTGTTTGAGGGGTAATTGTGAGCTATTTCCTGGTGTGATGTGAAAGATATTTTAATACTGCGTTAGTAAGAAAGTTTGTTTTAATATATCGGGCGGGATTCTCCGACCCCCGCCGGCTGACGAATTCTCCGGCGCCGGGGATTTTGCGGGGGCGCGAATCGTGCCGCGCCGGTCGGAGGCCGCTGGCAGCGCCCCCCCCCCCGGCGATTCACCAGCCCGCGATGGGCCGAGTGGTCGCCCGTTTTCAGCAGGTCCCGCCGGCGTATGTTACACCAGGTATTTGGCGGCGGAACCTGGCTGCGCGGGCGGCCTCCGGGGTCCTCGAGGGGGGGGGGAAGGGGGGTGGTGGTGGGGGGGGGGGGGTGCGGGGGGATCTGGCCCCAGGTGGCCTGGCCCGCGATCGGGGCCCGCCGATCGCGGGCGGGCCTTTGCCGTGGCGGCACTCTATTCTTCCGCACCGGCGGCTGTCGCGGTCCGCCATTGCCGGTGCGGAGGTGAGTCGCTCTGCGCATTGCGCCAGCCGGCAGAGGCCGGGGGGGGGGGGGGTTAGTAGCGTCTGAGGCAGCTGCCAGTGGGAAGTGCTGGAGACTACCCCCAGGTGACCCCCGGGCCACGTTACTGGGGATGGACGACTGAAAGCCCGGTCAAAGAGGCCTTCATGCGTGAGGGAGTCAACTGGTGAGATATTTGACTACGGCGGGCTTCATGGCTGTACTGTGGTAAAGCAGCTCAGGGCACCCATGGAGCACCCTTGGGTGACAGCATGAAATTCTGATGATTTTTCACCCACACCTCACCTGAGTAAATCTGGGAGGCGGACTTTATTATTTTGACGCAGGTTTTAAATCATTCCCGCGGCTATCGTTTGGCCCCAGGGGAGGGCACACTGTGTTTTTTTAACTAATTCACAGAGTGTGGGCCTCGCTGGTTAGACCCAGCGTTATTGCCCGTCCCTAATTGCCCCTCAAGAAGGTGGTGGTGAGCTGCCTTCTTGAACCTGCTGCAGTCCGTGTGATGTAGGTACTCCCACTGTGCTGTTAGGGAGGGAGTTCCAGGGGTGTTGCCCCGGGCGACAGTGAAGGAACGGCCGATATATTTCCCAGTCGGGGTGGGGAGTGACTCGGAGGGGAACCTCCAGGTGGTGGGGTTCCAGGTATCTGCTGCTCTTGTCCTTCTAGATGGTAGAGGTGGTGGGTTTGGAAGGTGCTGCCTGAGGAGCCTTGGTGAGTTGCTGCCGTGCATCTTGTAGACCGTACACACGGCTGCCACTGTGCGTCGGTGGGGGAGGGAGTGAATGTTTGTGGAAGGGGGAGCCAATCAAGCGGGGCTGCTTTGTCCTGGATGGGGTCGAGCTTCTCGAGTGTTGTTGGAGCTGCGCTCATCCAGGCAAGTGGAGAGTATTCCCTCACACTCCTGACTTGTGCCTTGTAGATGGTGGACAGGCTTTGGGGGGGGGGGTCAGGAGGTGAGTTGCTCTCCGCAGGATTCCCAGCCTCTGACCTGCTCTGGTAGCCACAGTATTAATGTGGCTGGGTCCAGTTCAGTTTCTGATCAATGGTCACCCCCAGGATGTTGATTGTGGGGATTCAGCGATGGTGATGCCAGTGAATGTCAAGGGGGCGATGGTTAGACCCTCTCTTGAGGAGATGGTGACTGCCTGGCACTTGTGTGGCACGAATGTAACGTGATTCTGGCTGAATGGGTGCCGAGGATACATGGGGGGGTGGGGGGCATGGAGGTGGCAAGAGGGAATCGGAAGGTACTTGGGGTGACATGGGGGTTTGAGGTGGTATTGTATGGGTCCTTCCTAGAGGTTCCCTTATTTACCTTGTCTTTTCTTTCTTTTTGCCGTTACATTTTTGATCCATGGATGATTAATGGACCTGTGACTTTAAGGCATGAAGCTTGTACCTTTAATTCATGCAGGAAGAATCCGGAAGGCTGTACTGGTGCAAACTGGAGATATCAGGTGGGTCAGCGGCAGTCACAGAGATGGGTTGCGACTCAGTTTGATTGATATGGCTGGTAGCTAATGAAGGGGCCCAGAGGGCTGTGTTCTGCCCGGTAACAGGCGGCGTTTGGATCTTATTCCACTGGAATGTTTTCCGAATCCCGAGGTTCCAGTTTTGACTCGGGTGAAAGAGATCCAACTTAATCTCTCCAGATCCAGCTGTGTGTGTGTGTGGGCAGAGGGTGGGGCTGTTAAAGTGGAGTTGGGGGTTAAATGATGGTTGACCAGTTGTACTGACCGCACCTCTTGTCACACTACTTGTTATAAATGAGCCGTAATTGTGCTTCAGCTCACAAACCTGGTGACTGTAATTTTTGGGCAATTAAGGGGCTAACGACTTGGGTATTGGTAATAAGAATGATTGGGGAATTCACCTGTGTTGTGACCCCGGGGCCTGTGGGGCTGGAATTGACCACGCATTAGCCCCGTCTCCCTCCATACCCATCGATAGGTCAGGAATCCCTCCAATTGCTTCAGTTGCGTCTGCATCCAGCCTCGTTCAATTGGTCGAATTGGGGATACATTTGTCTTGAATGCGTGAGAAGGTGGGTTTCACCAGTGGGATTGGTCGTACCCCGACGGGCTATCGACAGGAGGAGGCAGCGTGGACTGGCATTCCCACCTCCCCAAACTCCCGGGATCCGGTGCTTTCCAGCTTTCGATGTCCCCTGCGTTTGAAACTGAAGCCACTGGGCCTTTGAGGTAGCCTAGACCACGGCAATGTCCAAAGGTCTTCCCGTAGATCGGGCGTCGGTCTCTGAAGGCTCAGAGCACGATCGCCCACAGCACAACGCTCATTTATTGGCCTCTGTGGGGAATTGTTATTTTTATTGCTGATTGACTTAGGGGGCGGATGGGACAGGAGTTGGGTTGACTCTGGGCGACACAGTGGTTAGCACGGCCACCTCCCGGGTTTGATTCCCGCCTTGGTTAACTGTGTGAGTCTGCACGTTCTCCCCGTGTCTGTGTGGGTTTCCTCCGGGTGCTCCGGTTTCCTCCCACAGTCCAAAGATACATAGAAGATAGGAGCAGTAGGAGCCCATTCGGCCCTTCGAACCTGCTCCGCCATTCATCACCATCATGGCTGATCATCCAACTCAATAGCCTAATCCTGCTCTCTCCCCATAGCCTTCGATCCCATTCTCCCCGAGTGCTCTATCCAGCCGCCTCTTGAATATATTCAATGTTTAGCATCAACTACCTCCGGTGGTAATGAATTCCACAGGCTCACCTCTCTTTGTGTGAAGAAATGTCTCCTTATCTCTGTCCAAAATGGCTTACCCTGAATCCTCAGACTGTGATTCAGGTTCTGGACACCCCCCACCATCGGGAACATCCTTCCTGAATCGACCCTGTCCAGTCCCCCCCCCACCATTGGGAACATCTTTCCTGCATCTACCCTGTCCAGTCCCCCCACCATCGGGAATATCTTCCTGCATCGACCCTGTCCAGTCCCCCCCACCATCGGGAACATCCTTCCTGCATCGACCCTGTCCAGTCCCCCCCACCATCGGGAACATCCTTCCTGCATCGACCCTGTCCAGTCCCCCCCCACCATCGGGAACATCCTTCCTGCATCGACCTGTCCAGTCCCCCCCCCCACCATCGGGAACATCCTTCCTGCATCGACCCTGTCCAGTCCCCCCCCCACCATCGGGAACATCCTTCCTGCATCGACCCTGTCCAGTCCCCCCCCCCCCACCATCGGGAACATCCTTCCTGCATCGACCCTGTCCAGTCCCCCCCCCACCATCGGGAACATCCTTCCTGCATCGACCCTGTCCAGTACCCCCCCACCATCGGGAACATCCTTCCTGCATCGACCCTGTCCAGTCCCCTCCCACCATCGGGAAACATCCTTCCTGCATCGACCCTGTCCAGTCCCCTCCCACCATCGGGAACATCCTTCCTGCATCGACCCTGTCCAGTCCCCCCCCCACCATCGGGAACATCCTTCCTGCATCGACCCCGCCCAGTCCCCCCCCACCATCGGAACATCCTTCCTGCATCGACCCTGTCCAGTCCCCTCCCACCATCGGGAACATCCTTCCTGCATCGACCCTGTCCAGTCCGGTTAGAATTTTATAATCTCTATGAGATCCCCCCTCATTCTTCTGAACTCCAGCGAGAACAATCCCAACCGAGTCAATCTCTCCTCATACGACAGTCCCGCCATCCCTGGAATCAGTCTGGTAAACCTTCGCTGCTCTCCCGCGAGAGCAAGAACATCCTTCCTCAGAGAAGGAGATGTGCAGGTTGGGTGGATTGACCATGTTTAAATTGCCCCCTTCGTGTCCAAAGATGTGCAGGTTCGGTGGGGTTACGGCGAAGGGGCGGGGGAAGTGGGCCTGGATCGGGTGTTCTTCGAAGTTTCAGTGCAGACTCGATGGGCTGAATGGCCTCTTCTGCAATGCAGGATTCTATGTACCCAATACATAACTGGTTGAAGATCTTGCCAATGCCGCCAATATAGAGGGGGAAAATCTGCTTCGCGACACGACATCTGGATTCATGCACATTGTAAAATATGTGCCGGACGCAACGCATCGCTCCTTCACACCTGCTGCAATTTATTTTTCCGTCAGCGTTTCCCATTCGATTTTCCCCCGCCCACACTTACCGGGTCAGCCGTCACAGCGTGGTTGGCCACGTTCCCGCTTCCCGACACGCACTTGGCGCCCGTCCGTCCCTTTTGGGCCCCCCGACACCTTTCGGTCTCTTCGGGAAGCCTCTCCCTCCCAAACCACCCCCCCCCCACCCCCCCCTCCCCCCCCACCCCCCCCCACCCCCCCCCCCCCACCCCCCCCCCTCCCCCCCACCCACCCCCCCCCCTCCCCCCCACACCCCCCCACACCCCCCCCCCCCCCACCGATGCAAACAGCCCTCCCCTCGCCACACCGCACCTCGCGTCAAGAGCTAGGCTGCGGCCTAGTCGGAAAAGGCCCGGAGCACGAGGCCTGGGACAGGCAGGATGTCACCGAAGACCAAAGACAACTTCTGGACAAAGGAATCGGTGAACCTGGCTCCATTTTATACGAGCGGAGATAAATTAAAAAATAAAATAATCGGAATCACCGTACAGCTTTGCCACACACGGCGGGTTTTCTCTTTTCCTCTCGAACTGACAATCATTAAAACTGGACTCAATGCAAGTACCATCATAGCCTACACAAGATAGTTCGAGATTCTATGCGGTAGAGCGTGGCGGGCGTTTAAAAAAAATTTGTCCATTTATCTTGATGAACCAGGCCAAACCCATTGGCCGATTGGAGTTTTTTCTTTGCGGGGGGGGGGGGGGGGGAAGGTGGAAAAGTGTTGATTGGCGGCGGGTTCCCGGGAGGGGGGTGGGGGGGGCGGGGGAGAGGGATGCGTGTGGGGGGGGTGGGGGGGAGGGGAGGTGTCAAGCCCGAGGGTCCTGCCCTCTCCCCGCTTCACCTGACCCCGCCCTGTCTCCGCCCCCCCCGCCCCCCCCCCCCCCCCCCCCCGCCCCCCCCACCACCACCCCTCCCTTGCCTTTGAGGGCGGAACGCGGGGTTTATGTTGGAGGGACCAAAAAGGAAGAAGGGCGGGGGAGGGTGGTGGAGAGGAACGTTGGGGGGGGGGGGGGGGGGGGGGGGGCGTTGGCGGGGTGGTGGGGGAGAGATCTGACCTCCGACAGGAAGTACTTGGTGGGGATAGAAAGCAAGCAGATGGGAGTCCCATTCATTGCCAGACAGACCCTGGGTCTCAATAAATATTCACATGTAAATACATTTTATATATACAGATATATATATTTTAAATAATGTTGTTGTCTTTGGTTGGTGCAGGCCTGGGTCACTGGTACATTTGGAGCCTGGTGTGAAAAGATTGGCTTAACCCGACCAACGCTGCCGAGGTCCCCGTTGGCAATTCCGGGTCTTGGGGCTTCTGCTCGCACCCAGCCCCCCCCTCCACCCGCTCCTCAAACAGGGCACCCAAGGGAGTCCAGTGTCCTCAAAGGCTCTGGCCTCCCACACTAGGCCCGAACAGTCCCTTCTGGACTCAGAGGGAGAGAGAGAGAGAGAGGTATGCTTGAGGATTAGCCACGGAAACAATCTCAGAGTGGCGCTGGAGTCGCAGAGGCCTGCAAGCTAGGCCTCAGGCCCCGGTCCCCTGTGCCTGTGGTCATCCGATGCCTTTCTAAACGTAATCGTCCTCGGGACACGGGCGTCTCCGAGGAGGCCAGTCTTGGTTGCCGACGGGTAACTGCCCCTTGAGGAACCGTCTTCTCCAATCGGACCAAGTGGCAATTGCTAGGATCATTTCGGAGGGGAAGCTAAGATTAACCGCATTGCTGTGGTTCTGGAGCCCTTCGTAGGCCGGACTGGGTGAGGATGGCCGATTTCCTCCCCCAAAGGCTGTGAGTGAACCCTCAGCACCATCGATGATGGATTCAACATTCCTGGGAATGTTAACACACTGGACTTATACCGCCCCCTAGCTGGCGTGTCGGGGTTCGAACCCGGGCCCCACCGAGTGGGAGTGCCAGCTCAGAGCCCCATCTACGGGGAATGAACCCGCCCTCTCCCCCAGGGCATTCACTGGGCAGAGGGAGAGAAACAGAGAGACAGAGAGAGAAAGAGAAAGAGAGAGACAGAGAGAAAGAGAGAGGCACAGAGAGTGAGCGAGAGACAGAGAGAAAAGAGACAGAGAGAGGCAGTGAGTGAGACAGATAGAGAGAGAAAGAGAGAGACAGAGAGGGAGACAGATAGAGAGAGAGAGAGAGAGGGACAGAGACTGAGAGAGACAGAGACAGGGACAGAGAGTGAGAGACAGAGAGAGAAATTTAGACAGACAAAAGGGATAGACAGATAGAGAAAGAGAGTGAGAGAGCGAGATCGATAGAGAGAGACAGAGAGAGTGAGAGAGCGAGAGAAAGAGAGAGAGAGAGAGTGAGATTGAGAAAGAGAGAGACAGAGTGAGAGAGAGAGAGACACAGTCCCCATCAAACACTCCCAAGGACAGGTACAGCACGGATTAGATACAGAGTAAAGCTCCCTCTACACTGTCCCCATCAAACACTCCCAGGACAGGTACAGCACGGGGTTAGATACAGAGTAAAGCTCCCTCTACACTGTCTCCATCAAACACTCCGAGGACAGGTACAGCACGGGGTTAGATACAGAGTAAATCTCCCTCTACACTGTCCCCATCAAACACTCCCAGGACAGGTACAGCACGGGGTTAGATACAGAGTAAATCTCCCTCTACACTGTCCCCATCAAACACTCCCAGGACAGGTACAGCACGGGGTTAGACACAGAGTAAAGCTCCCTCTACACTGTCCCCATCAAACACTCCCAGGACAGGTACAGCACGGGGTTAGATACAGTGTAAAGCTCCCTCTACACTATCCCATCAAACACTCCCAGGACAGGTACAGCACGGGGTTAGATACAGAGTAAAGCTCCCTCTACACTGTCCCCCATCAAACACTCCCAGGACAGGTACAGCACGGGGTTAGATACAGAGTAAAGCTCCCTCTACACTGTCCCCATCAAACACTCCCAGGACAGGTACAGTACGGGGTTAGATACAGAGTAAATCTCCCTCTACACTGTCCCCATCAAACACTCCCTGGACAGGACTGCACGGGGTTAGATACAGAGTAAAGCTCCCTCTCCACTGTCCCCATCAAACACTCCCAGGACAGGTACAGCACGGGGTTAGATACAGAGTAAAGCTCAGTCTACACTGTCCCCATCAAACACTGCCTGGACAGGGACAGCACGGGGTTAGATACAGAGTAAAGCTCTCCTCTACACTGTCCCCATCAAACACTGCCTGGACAGGGACAGCACGGGGTTAGATACAGAGTAAAGCTCCCTCTACACTGTCCCCATCAAACACTGCCTGGACAGGGACAGCACGGGGTTAGATACAGAGTAAAGCTCCCTCTACACTGTCCCCATCAAACACTCCCAGGACAGGTACAGCACGGGGTTAGATACAGATTCTGTACCTGACGTGCTGTAAAATCCTCACTTCTCCCACTTTGAGCTCCTAGTTGAACGAAGCAGCGTTGTCTACACTGCCCAACGGGTTTAACCTTGAATTGTGCACGAGAGGATCCCCAGTGCTTTGAGGGAACCGTATTGAACCTGTCCTCCTGCTCTCTCTCTCTCTCTCTCTCTCGCTCTCATTCCCTCTTTTTTCAGAAATGCCAACCCTTCTGCGCTCTTCCTGCCGTCGGCACGGTGACCCCGGACGTTACCGCATCCCCCCCCCCCCCCCGTTCAGTGTCCCCCTGGCCCCCTCCCGCCCACTCCCGGGGGGGGGGGCCTCGGGCGTGATCCCACCTCACCCGTGGGATGACCTGATTTTGGAGGTGGGCTGGCCTCTCTCTCTCGGCGAGGGGAGGCCCGGGGCTTCGCAGGGCAACGCGGAGGGCGGAGCCTCGGCCTGTCGACCGCGCAACGGCGTTCTGGGAACGTACGGGCCGGCTTAACCTATTAGGGGCCCCGGCGGGTTGGCGGGGCAGGGGGAGGGGCCGGGAAATCACCTGGGAGTGGGTCCCCCCCCCCTACCCCCCAGAGGTTTTGCGTGTCGGGGAGAAGGGGGGGAAGAGTCGGCGGTGGGTGGAGGGATTGGGCCTCCCCCAGTTCTCACGCTGATTGGCGGCGGGCGCGCGTGCACCAATGAAGACTAAACAAGGACGGATTCCCCCTGGGCTCCGCATCATCATTCTCTCGCCCAATGGGGGGGAGGGGGGGGGGGGAAACGCGTCAAACGTCAAGCTCCGGCAAAGACGCCCCCCCCCCCCCCCCCCTCACCCAACCCCACCCATCATTGGTCCCCTGTGGGTGACAGCAACCGGCCTGTTCGATGGATCCACGTTGCCTTTCTGCGTTCTCCTCGCCCGCCGATTGGTGCAGTCCGGTTGTCGCGGGGTCGAGGGGGGGGCCCTCGGCTCCCAGTGCCAAGGCAGCCGGACCCCGGGAGGGTGGTCTGCCGCTTATTTTGATTTATTTTTGCTGAGAGGCGTGTGTTTCCCGAAGATTCAGTCTGCTGCACCGTCGTAAGATGATGCGATGAGGGGGATTCGGGGGCGGGGAAGGGGTACCGTTCAGGGGCAAGGGGTGGGGTCTTTCAGGCGATTTACAATCCAGGCTCCCCGAGCCCCAGCCCGACGACCTAGGCCCGAGAGCCTGATCCGTGGAGTTCAAAGGTCGTAGTCCCGGGCGCCCAGCTTTTCCCTTTTCTCCTGGGTTGGGGCGGGCGAGGGGGGGGGGGGTTGAAAAGGAAAAGGGGGCACTGTCAAATCGCTGTGTCCCAAAGGACGGTGTGCTGTCGCTGGCATGGCGGTGTCCCGGATTTCCGAGTATCCATGCCCTTTTTCCAGCTGGGAAGGATAGGCATACTGTCTTGTTTGCATAGGCTTCTGTCCGGCCTGTGCCGGGATTTGATCTCCTTGCACAGGCACCGCTTGCGCTCGATCACCTCCAGAAGCTTCCCGTCCTTTTCCTTCGGGCCTTGTTGCTGGTGGAGGCCCTGGAGAGGGAGGGAGGGAGAGAGAGAGAGAGAGAGAGAGGAGAGGAGAGAAGGAATTGGTGAAATCTCTTCATTTCGGCAAATGTCAGAGCACAGCTTGAGATGCAAGGTGGAAACTGAAGTGCCAATCCGGTTCCTTTCTGGTGAACCTCGCCCCTCGCCAACCCAGGACAAACCACCCCGCACACCTCCGACAGATCGAGGAGCGGGACTGATCCGACATTCCGCGTTCCAGCCCTCTCCGCGGGTCCTCCATCCCCTCGGCTGAATCGAGAATCCATCTCAGCCTTAAATGTACACAAGGCCCCCACAGCTCTCTGTGGCCAGGGCTTCCACATACTCTGAGAGACGAGATTCCTCCTCATCGCAGCCTGAAATTGGCCCCCCTTTTACTCAGAGTCTACGCCCTCTGGCTCCAGACTCTCCCACGCGGGGAAACATCCTATCCGTATTAACCCTGTCAAGCCCCTGAAGAATCTGTTGTTTCAATGAGATTCCCTCTCATTCGTCTGAATTCCAATAAGTAGAATCCTGACCTGTTTAACCTTTGCTCAGAAGGCAATCCCTCCGTACCGGGGATCACCCCAGTAAATCTTCCCTGAACCGCCTCTAATTAAACAATATATTTTCTTCAACAAGGGGACCAAACCTGCTCCCAGTGCTCCAGATGTGGTCTCATCTGTACCTTGTACAGTAGCACCAAGACTTTCCAACTCTCATACTCCAACTCCCTTGAAATCAGGGCCAACATTCGATTACCCTTCCGATTCCCTGCTGCCCCGGTGTGCTGGCTTTCTGAGTTCCATGCACAATAAGGCTCCCCACGGTAGGCTATTGCAGAAAATACGGAGGCTGGGGATTGAGGGTGATTTAGAGATGTGGATCAGAAATTGGCTAGCTGTAAGAAGACAGAGGGTGGTGGTTGCTGGGAAATGTTCAGCCTGGCGTTCAGTTACTAGTGGTGTGCCACAAGGGTCTGTTTTGGGGCCACTGCTGTTTGTCATTTTTATAAATGACCTGGAGGAGGGCGTAGAAGGATGGGTGAGTAAATTTGCAGATGACACTAAAGTTGGTGAAGCTGTGGACAGTGCGGAAGGATGTTACAAGTTACAGAGTGACATAGATAAGCTGCAGCGCTGGGCTGAGAGGTGGCAAATGGA